>NW_013676635.1:3599-9001 GCF_000517525.1 Limulus polyphemus | reverse complement strand
TCGAAGGCCTGTGTTAACAATAAAACCATCGCAGGCCTGTGTTAACAATAAAACCATCGCAGGCCTGTGTTAACAATAAAACCATCGCAGGCCTGTGTTACCAATACAACTATCGCAGATCTGTGTTACCTTTAAGTGCACATGATAGACAAAGGGAAAGGCAACAACTCTTGGAATATTCCAATTGAATAGTGTGATTATCCCATCATACTTATGATACACCCAACGGCCCCAAAGTGCGGAGCGTGATTTGCGTGGAATGGGGGTTAAAGGTGTTTTTTTTTAATTATGCACAAAGCTACACAAGAGGTACCTGTGTCTGCAGGGGTTAAAGGAGCGCAAACCACGGAACCTGAAGTACACAGTCCAACATGCTAGCCCCTCCCCAGTGGCACAGCGGAATGTCTGTGGAGTTACAACGCTAGAAACCGGGTTTCGATACCCGTGGTGGGCAGAGCACAAATAGCCCATTGTGTAGCTTTGTGCTTAACTTCAAACAAGCATGCTAACCAGTGGGTCGCACGCGCTTGGTTTAAGTCTTAATTAAAATTGTCTACACTTTTAAACTTTATGTTCATTTTGTTTGTTGTTGAGCACAAAGTTACACAAATTGGTATCCGTTCTGTGCTTACCGTGAGTATTTCAACATGATTTTTAGCGTTATGAGACTTAATATTTACGACCTATTCACCTGCGGGGTGAGGTGGAAACTATGTATAAGTAATACCGAACAGCTCTGTAAATAAAGTTTTGGTAAGAACTAAAATATTATTTTCTTCTAAAAACCACGTGGTTTAGTGGGTAGCACGCTCGTACTGTGAATTCGTAGGTTCACGGTACGTGGGTCGTTATTGCAAAAACGTAATCCGCGCTTTAGTACCTTGGGTTTGTTATAAGAGTGGTAGTCAAATCCTACTATTCAAGGGTGCGTTTAGACTAGCTTCATTCTCTGGAACCCCCCACCCCAGTGGCACAGCGGCATGTCTGCGGACTTTTCAACGCTAGAAACCGGGTTTCGATACCCGTGGTGGGCAGAGCACAGATAGCAAACAAACATTCTCTCTAGCCAATCAGTTGAAAATTAGGAACGGTTATGTACAAGTGGCCCATTGTGTAGCTTTACAGGTAACTGTTGAAACAAAATTCTCCAAACCCATTTTTTTCCCTTACATTAAAATCGCATATCAATTGTTTCATAATTCACGTAGGAATCCCCAAGCATCCCCATTAAAATAAAGAGGATTTTAGTTTTTTTAATTGTTTAGTATTAAGCTACACAATGGATATCGAAACTCGAATTTTAGCGTTATCAGCTGTGGGATTTTCCGCTGAGCTATCCGGGGCTTTGAAGTTCGAATGAGCTTATATAACACAACATAAACTATGTTGAAACGCAAACTGCCAAGTGTGTGGTTAAAGCAGCATCAAAACTGTGCTAAAAGTGCTAAAATAGCTTTAGATTATGGGATAGAAACATTATACCCACTATTCGTACATCCAACGTTCTTCGTTATATTGCACAAACAAACACGCTTTAGAGGGCACTAAATTGAACATTTTAGAAATGGCAAAGAAAAAAAAAAGAGTTACCTGGATTTGTTCAAGGTATTCCAGACATAGTTTTCATCGTTCCTATAATTTCAGGGATTTTTGGAAGAATTTATACGGGAAATGCATAGCTTTTATTCATACTCTTAATGCACTCCTGAATTCATGAACTAACTCACCATTCGATAAAGGAACATTCCACAACGCAAGGTGAGTTCATCTAAGTGATTTCGAGATGAATAGAGCCGAGGCGATAAAATGTCATATTGTAGAATGGGTCAAAAACACGTTCTGAATTAATCACGAGGGCCTTTTGGGCGAGGTCGTAGCGTGAAACCGACAGCTAAGCCCGTCCTGATACGAAGGCTCTAGGCTTGAAGGGGTGGGGGGGGGGAACTAACGTACTGAAGATCCCTGCTGAATTTGAGATTAAAATTACTGCGTTTCACATACCTGATCACTAAGTTTGGAGTTCGTATTTTTCAGTAATACATATTTTTTTAAACCTTATATTAGTTTGCTGACGCGCATCGTTGTGAGAATGTTTTTCATTTTGTATTTTATACACTGGTTCACTAAAACGTTGATCGATATAGTTCCCTTGGCATTAGTTTCAAAAACAGTACAAAGTTTCATTGGTGTAGTTTTCCACAATGTACAACTACAGAATTTCTAAAATGTTGCCCCCCAGTCACACAACGGTATGTCTGCGGAATTCAACGTTAGAAACCGGGTTTCGGCAGATTGAAGTAAACAGTTACATAAACGATTCTCAGCAGTTCTTAGTAAGAGTAACAATATAAATATGTAACAGCAGATTGAAGTAAACAGATACAAATATGATTCTCAGCTGTTTATTTTCTAAGTTATGAAACTTTAAACATGCTAAGGTTAATAGTAAAAAATGTTTTGGGAGAGCTGCAAAAGATCTGAAAGATAAAAAGATAAAACAACAACAATATGATTACTAATTATGCACTATATTTCCTGCACTTCAGTTTAACATACTGAAAAACTATGTATACGAGAACCGATTACAGAATAAAGTAATAATATTACAATAAAATCTAGATAATAAACCAGAAACTGAGAAATATAAAGTACAAACGTGAATAATAAATTAGTTTATTGCACGATTTTGAAAAAAAAATTAAACTTTGATGGTGGTTTGTTGATTTTTTTTTGAAACGCAAGTTTGCACAATGGGCTTTCTGTGCGTGCTCTGTCCACCGCGGGGAATCGAACCACGGATTTTAATGTTGTAAATCAGTAAACTTAATGCCGATCTCCCAGGAAACAAACTTGAATAACAGATGGTATTAATAATTGGCGGGAAAAGGAAGCCCTTAGACGGAGTTAGACTGCGACAACATTTTTGATGTTCTTTGTTTGAAGTTAACCACAAAGCTACACAATGGGCTATCTGTGCTCTGCCCACCACGGGTATGTTACATATTTATATTGTAACTCTTACTAAGAGCTACTGAGAATCGTATATGTAACTGTTTACTTAAATCTGCTGTTACATATTAATATTATTACTGTTACTAAGAGCTGATGAGAATCGTACTTGTAACTGTTTACTTCAATCTGCTGTTACATATTTATATTGTTACTCTTACTAAGAACTACTGAGACTTGTGGGCAGAGCACAGATATCCCATTGTGTAACTATGTGCTTAACTTCGAACGAACATCTGTGTGAACAATATAAGTAACCGTGTTTATTGCCTTATTTGACCCAAGTTGACGTACATAGATCAGAAAATAAAAATTAAACCAGTAAATAGAGTATCTAAGTTAATATACAGTTCTAACTAGGAATCTGTAGTCCGAAAAAAACTAAAACTTTAAATGATTAGAATCTATTGATTCATGAGCCTGGTATCCTCAATGTTATCGATGCTTTCGGTCGTAATCCCAATAAAATCTAAGATTTTACATATATCTATATACATGAGTGAGTGTGTTTGTGTTGTCTTCATCGGGCTTTGGTGGTTATCGATGCTTTCGGTCGTGATCCCAATAAAATCTAAGAGTTTACGTATATATCTGTATATATATGAGTGAGTGTGTTTGTGTTGTCTTCATCGGGCTTTGGTGGTACTTAAGGCTTTATATAATACACTGTCTTGCGAAAGTTCAATTATGATAAAAACTTTAGGCTCTTTTAATATTATAGATTAATGTTCTGCTTCGAATTTAGCAGTTTACCTAGCAACATACACATTTTTTTGTTTTCCTTTATAGTGAGGTTAGGATAAAATCCGAGCTCTAAATGTATTATGCATCCGTCAAGTGAACAAAAAAGAACTAAGTATGAAGTGCAGAATGAGAAGGTTGCGGCATTTGAAACCTATCTGGCTAATGCAACTACTGACATGCAGAATTACAGGATCGAATCACACCTAGTCTCAGGTTGTATGTTTTAAATAAACTGTAACATCACACGACGGTTTGCCTCACCAGAGAGAGTCGAAGTAACATTTTTGTACATTCTATCACAAAGAATGGAATCCCCGAGAAATTAGCGCTATTAAAATTAAATTAGTTACATCTAAAGATTTGTACTTCAGACCTGACTACTAACATATTGTTACGAATTGAATGGGTTAACCTGTGTTAAAAAATACAGTAACTTTTATTACGATAAATACTCAGTATATTGTATAACACATAAGAAAAAGGACTAAATCGAAGAAATAGGTACGCATGTATGGATTACATGGTGCCCCTACGAAATTGATTGCAAATGATCGATAACGTACAGTTGAACATGTATGACGGGGTTACGTGATAGTTGTGTCCTACATTAAATTACGCCCGAATGTCTATCCCTCATAGACGCGCATTTCGTAGCTTTATTTATTATATATAAATCTGCGGGGGGGCTAACATTTCACTGAAAGTTTGTTTGTTTGGAATTAAGCACAAAGCTACACAATGGGCTATCTGTGCTCTGCCCACCACGGGTATCGAAACCCGGTTTCTAGCGTTGTAAGTCTGCAGACATACCGCTGTGCCACTGGGGGGCGCGCTGAAAGTAATGGGACACTTCTGTTTTTGAACTAACTTGAAAGGTATTCAACCAACTTAAGTATTTCAGACAAACAAGATGTCAGAAGAAAATGCCCCTCACCCATCCTTAACCCACCTAAAGTAATGTCCTAAATGAACAATTAGTAATTCAAAAAATATATGGTACTCTTATTGTTCACATTTCGTATAAAGTATTTAAACATAACGAATGTGTGTTCAGTAAAATATTTAAACATAACGAATGTGTGTTCAGTAAAATATTTTAACATAACGAATGTGTGTTTAGTAAGATATTTTAACATAACGAATGTGTGTTTAGTAAAATATTTTAACACAACGAATGTGTGTTTAGTAAAATAGTTTAACACAACGAATGTGTGTTTAGTAAAATATTTAACATAACGAATGTGTGTTTAGTAAAATATTTTAACACAACGAATGTGTGTTTAGTGAAATATTCTTAATCGGTGTACTCTGTGCTCTACAATATTCAGTGTTGGTATCTATTCAGTGTGCTGTATACTCCAATAATCAGCACTCGTGTCTATTCAATGTGCACCATGCTCCAATAATTAGCACCTGTGTCTAATCAATATAGTCTGTACTCTACAATATTCAGAGCATTTACTGAGAGAATGTGATCTGTACTCCATTGTCCAGCGTTTTTACTTAGGCAGTGTAATCCGTACTCCATTGTCCAGCGTTTTTACTTAGGCAGTGTAATCCGTACTCCATTGTCCAGCGTTTTTACTTAGGCAGTGTAATCCGTACTCCATTGTCCAGCGTTTTTACTTAGGCAGTGTAATCTGTACTCC
>NW_013676635.1:0-2706 GCF_000517525.1 Limulus polyphemus | reverse complement strand
CAGCGTTTTTACTTAGGCAGTGTAATCTGTACTCCAATTTTCAGCGTTTTTACTTAGGCAGTGTAATCTGTACTCCAATTTTCAGCGTTTTTACTTAGGCAGTGTAATCTGTACTCCAATTCACAGCCTTTTTAAGTAGGCAGTGTGGTCTGTACTCCAATGTTCAGCGTTTTTACTAAATCAATGTGATCTCTACTCCAGTGTTTAGCGTTTTTATTAAATTAATGTGATCTCTACTCCAGTGTTCAGCATTTTTACTAAATCAATGTAATCTCTACGCCAGTGTTTAGCGTTTTTATTAAATTAATGTGATCTCTACTCCAGTGTTTATCGTTTTTATTAAATTAATGTTATTTCTACCCCAGTATTCAGCGTTTTTACCAAATCAGTGTGACCAGTACTCCAATATTTTGCCTTTTTTTACGAAGGCAATGTGGTCTGTATTCCAATATTAAGTGGTTCACATGAAAACTCGCGCATGTCGATAAGGTAGCAAATATTCTCAATTCATATTGAAACATTTTAGGGCAAAAGTCTTCATACGAAATATGACAGTTGACAAGTCTTATATCACTGGGTTTTGTTATTCCGTTAGCGACAGGCCCGGCATGGACAGGTGGTTAGGGCACTCGACTCGCAATCTGAGGGTCGCGGGTTCGAATCCCCGTCACACCAAACATGCTCGCTCTTTCAGCCGTGGGGGCGTTATAATGTGACGGTCAATCCCACTATTCGTTGGTAAAAGTGTAGCCCAAGAGTTGGCGGTGGGTGGTGATGGCTAGCTGCCTTCCCTCTAGTCTGACACTGCTAAATTAGGGACGGCTAGCGCAGATAGCCCTCGTGTAGCTTTGCGCGAAATTCAAAAACAAAAACAAACCGTTAGCGACTAATATTACCGACGAAGGTGAGTAACATTCGTATTCTTTGAAATTGTGGGCGTTAAAACTGTCGTTAGGGGACGGTTCTATGGTCTCGCTGTTGGGAAGACAAGTGGATATTTTGTGGCCCCGGATTGCAGTGATATTTTAAACACCACACGTAACTTCTTAGTTAGTGAAACAAATTCAGTAGACGGGAACATATTCCATCGGTAAACATTAAATCACTTTGTACATTTTTCCGTTTATGATTTTGACTGGAATTTGTGGACTCCTTAATTACCGCTAGGGGGAGCCAAATGTCACCTTTGCAAATAGCGCCCTCTCAGTCTTGTTTTATTAAAATAATGTAAAAAATTGTTTTATATAATATTTTAACCCATTAAATCCACACAATAAGATATAGCCCCCCCCCCCATGTTCATCGTACTGCTTTTAATACAGCATTTTAAATTTCATACCGTAAACTTCAAAGAAACAGGGGGGAGGGGACACTTACAAGAAACCCCACATGTCTTGAACAACAAAAAGTAAAAGAGTGTGCAGTGGTTTGGTGAGAAGGAAAGCAAATTATAAAAGTATCTCTAACCCTATATATGTATACATATATATATCAATCAGCTATACAGAGAAAAATGTATTTGTGTATTAGTCTCGGAAAGTTAGTCTCAGAGGCTAAAGATTTGGAAATAATCTTCAGATAATTATCAGACAGAGTAACACACATAATAAATCCAGTGTTATAATAGATGTAATGCCATTATAGAACAACAACCTGGGTGGATGAAAGTCGTTCGTTGGCTTATAACGCTAAAATTCAGGCCTCAATCCCTGCTATGGGCACGGCGCAGATACCCTTTATGTTGTACCTACATAGTGGGTCAGCGGTAACTTTACAGACGTACAATTCTCAAGTTCGGGGTTTAATTCCTCGTGATGGCCAGTGTGCAGAATCCTGTTTTGTAGCTTTGCGGTAAAACAAACAAACAAACCTGTTGTGCGATATTTCGATGAAACGAAAACAAAGGAGCAAATGAACTATAAAGGATAGGAAAGAACACTTTGTTTATTTTCTAACATCTTACAAAGGTTTCACTGACTTTGTATAAAATATAGATTCAGGTTGATTGACCTTCTCGTTTCTCAAGGCTCAATAGGTTTTTGTTTGTTTGAAGTTAAGCACAAAGCTACACAATGGGCTATCTGTGCTCTGCCCACCACGGGTATCGAAACCCGATTTCTAGCGTTGTAAGTCCGCAGACATGCCGCTGGGTCACTGGAGAACAAAAAGAGATGTTATTTGTGTGAAGTTAAGCACAAAGCTACACAATGGGCTATCTGTGCTCTGCCCACCACTGGTATCGAAACCCGATATATAGCGTTTTAAGTCGGCAGACATGCCGCTGTGCCACTGGGGAACAAAAAGAGATGTTATTTGTTTGAAGTTAAGCACAAAGCTACTCAATGGGCTATCTGTGCTCTGCCCACCACGGGTATCGAAACCCGGTTTCTAGCGTTGAAGTCCGCAGACATGCCGCTGTGTCACTGGGGAACAAAAAGAGATGTTATTTGTTTGAAGTTAAGCACAAAGCTACACAATGGGCTATCTGTGCTCTGCCCACCACGGGTATCGAAACCCGGTTTCTAGCGTTGAAGTCCGCAGACATACCGCTGTGTCACTGGGGGGCAAAAAGAGATGTTCTTTGTTTGAAGTTAAGCACAAAGCTACACAATGGGCTATCTGTGCTCTGCCCACCACGGGTATCGAAACCCGGTTTCTAACGTTGAAGTCCGCAGACATACCGCTGTGTCACTGGGGGGGAAGAAG
>NW_013676634.1:10570-15630 GCF_000517525.1 Limulus polyphemus | reverse complement strand
TGTATAAATATAGAAGTGTGTGTATCATTGTGTGTATAAATAGAGAAGTGTGTGTATCATTGTGTGTATAAATAGAGAAGTGTGTGTATCATTGTGTGTATAAATAGAGAAGTGTGTGTATCATTGTGTGTATAAATATAGAAGTGTGTGTATCACTGTGTGTATAAATATAGAAGTGTGTGTATCATTGTGTGTATAAATATAAAAGTGTGTGTATAAATAGAGAAGTGTGTGTATCATTGTGTGTATAAATATAGAAGTGTGTGTATCATTGTGTGTATAAATATAGAAGTGTGTGTGTATCATTGTGTGTATAAATAGAGAAGTGTTACACTTCTCTATTTATACACACAATGATACACACGCACAATGATACACTATGATTGATGTTTAGCTTTTATAAAGCTGTCATCAACAGAAGGTTAGAAACACGGACAGGTTACGACAGAAATATGATTGATGTTTACCTTTTATAAAGCTGTCATCAACAGAAGCTCCAAACATAATTGTTGGTTTAGGATTCATTATTATCTCCACACATTATTTGTTCGTTCAGAGTTCATTATTAGCTCCACATATGATTGTTGGCTCAAAATTCATTATTAGCTCTACACATGATTGGAGGTTCAGGATTCATTGTTAGCTCCACACATGATTGTTGGTTCAGGGTTCATCGTTAGCTCGACATATGATTATTTGGTTCAGGATTCATCATTAGTTCCACACATTATTTATGGTTCAGGATTTATTGTTAGCTCCACACATGTTTTATGGTTCAGGTTTCATTGTTAGCTCAACACATGATTTATGGTTCAGGATTCATTGTTAGCTCCACACATGATTGTAGGTTCAGGATTCATTGTTAGCTCCACACATGATTGTTGGTTCAGGGTTCATCGTTTGCTCGACATATGATTATTTGGTTCAGGATTCATCATCAGTTCCACACATTATTTATGGTTCAGGATTTATTGTTAGCTCCACACATTATTTATGGTTCAGGATTTATTGTTAGCTCCACATATGATTTATAGTTCAGGATTTATTGTTAGCTCAACACATGATTTATGGTTCAGGATTCATTGTTAGCTCCACACATGATTGTTGGTTCAGGATTCATTGTTAACTCCACACATGATTGTTGTTTCAGGGTTCATCGTTAGTTTAACACAGAATTGTAGTTACCGAGTTATCATTTGCCAAACAAAGAATTGTAAATCGCGTGGTCAATGTTTGACTTCCTCCCCCCTCAAAACTATCAGAGTGGGATGTGTGTTATGAAGATAATCCTATACAATAGTCTGAAAAACATGTACGTGACGTGGGTAGCTTCGTGCCAAATCTGTAAATCATTCAGAACGAAGAGGAGCTGTGTAGACATACAACGATTATACCCAACTCAGTCAATTGGGCTTAAGTTTCTTTGAAAACAACTGAAAATCTTACTTTTCGTGGCACTAGTTACATATAATAGAAGACAAAGCTCAATGTTATCGAAATAAATTTCTTGGTTTCAAAATATGTTTATATAGTACATTGAAGAAAAGGGCTCAAGAAGTATAATCTGTAAGAGCGAACAGGAAATGCGGAGACTTTAGCGAAAGAAACGGATTTTTCAAAAGTGTGTTTTAATCCTAACTAGATTAGTTTCTGTAAATATTTTTATTTTACTTTTAATATACTTAGTTTCCTCTGTTCTTAGTTATATCTAACATGCCTGGTTCTAAAAGCACATATACATGTATATATGTATAGCAGTTTGTTTCTTTATATTGGGTGTGTGAGTGTTATTGTATAACTTATGAAGCATCAGAATATTTAACTTTATTTGACTCCAAAAACAAGATTAATTATAATAATTATTTTGTTTATTTGTTTGTTTGAAGTTAAGCACAAAGCTACATATTGGGCTATCTGTGCTCTGCCCACCACGGGTATCGAAACCCGGATTCTAGCGTTGTAAGTCCGCAGATATAATAATTAATAATATATGTTATGAATCTGTTCTCATATATTAGTTTGCTGTGGTCAGAATTTATTGATAATTATTAGTAAAAACTTTCCACAACATCTGGGATGTGTTACCTAAGCGTTTACTTAGTATAAGCGTTTAATTTTAAAACTTTAAATTATCTTGCCTTTCTACTTGATAAGGAATTGAGATTGATACTTTTAAACATTCTAATTTTCTTATTCTAAAGTTCAGTTTGATTTTAAAAGCTTTAAATGTACTATTTTAAAATTTTAACTTCGATTGCTTTAATCATTATTTTTGGCAACTAAGAAAAGGCTAATACAACACTATGAAACATTTTGGTTTAGTTATTTAGCCGTATTTATTTGAAAAATAAATAAAATATTTCACTAAATGGGTTATGGAAAGTCATCGGGAAGGCGGGGTTTGCTTTGAACATGCCAGCCTTACCACGGAGCCTTTTACAATAGGAAATATGCTGTAGGACTATTTCAAGATGCACGGCCGTCAGATAGAGCATGACTGGATGCCGCATCCTGGGTAGTAATGACGTAGTGACGCTCCAATTTGGTTATGATTTTATGTACTCAACCTCCACAGTTCATTAGTTAGGCCTACTATTTAGGTAATGCGCAGCAACTAGTTTTTGAGATTATGTGGCTTGTAATCGGATCCCATGCCAGATTTTATGGAAAAGTAAACCATAAAGCCCCTTTCACACACAATTTCTTCTATTTCAAACTCACAGTTCTACCTGCATGCAAAAAACTTAGAAGGAATGCTGTCAAAATAAACGTTTATATTCTTTTGTCAAAGGTGAGTTTTGGAAACGTTTATATTATTTATTTATTATTATTACTTAAAAGACTGATTCAACCATGAAGATTTAAAGACGCCTGGTTTTACAGGAAACATCTCCGTTAGGGACACTAATGTAGGCTGACTGCTATAAAACCACTAAGTCTGTGAAGTGGACTCTAGCACCAGACAGCGAAATGTCTTTGTATAAAATCGAACCAGAAGTCTGCAAGTGTTCATTTAAGGTAAAGGTTTTACTAGACGTGTAGCAGGAGCCTCTCAGAAATTTGACAGGAGAACAATGGATGACGTCATTAGTTACAAAGGGTGTGATAAAGCGTCTGTTCTAAGTGATTGGAAGGTTATTTTATTAGCCACCAGGGCACCATTTATTTGGTGTCGGCTCAACTCTCTATTTAAATACAGAATCAGCGTCACCTACAAAATCTTAGAAGAGTACTTGAATTTGGTGATCAAAACTTGAAGACCTGAATAAGAGGTTGACATAAAAGATAGTAAAAATAAAAGCAAAGAAAACCTGAAACGATCGGGTGTGTTGGTGAAAAACAAAAACGACTGATACAAAGGTGAGATTTAATAATAATTAAACAGAATAATTAGATGATATGAACGAAAATGAAAAGAAAGAAAACAAGAAAAGTCACGACGATTAAAGGAAATGTGGAGCAAAAAAAGTGAAATATAGAAGTGTGTGTATCATTGTGTGTATAAATATAGAAGTGTGTGTGTATCATTGTGTGTATAAATATAGAAGTGTGTGTGTATCATTGTGTGTATAAATATAGAAGTGTGTGTATCATTGTGTGTATAAATATAGAAGTGTGTGTGTATCATTGTGGAAACACGGACAGGTTACGACAGAAATATGATTGATGTTTAGCTTTTATATAACCTTTGTCAACAGAAGGTTACGTGTCTTCAGTATAATTCCTATAACAGTTACCATACAATATCTTGTCCTGAGGTTTGAATAATTAGTTCAAACGACTACGTCATATCAAGACGTGTTTCCTCTTCTGTTTGCAGCAGCGTTGTCTTGGGTCATGTGCCCTTGATAAAGTGTGGTTGTAGAACATTCAACACGAACGTATACTCTGCTTTTGTATGATGATATCTTAGCTGTGCTTCTGAGAGTTAAATTTGCTCAAAGAAACAAACCGATTCTTCAGTTTTCATATTCTGAAGGAAATCTGGAATGTTCTAGTTACATGCGTAGGCCAAGCAGCTAGTTGTTTTTCTCGTCACATAATTACATACGGACTATTTCCTTATTCTGTAGCGTGTTTAAAGCTTATATAGTTTCAAATCAGATTCTTCCTTGTGTTTCTCAAAATATTAGAGACATCGTAATTAGAAGATGTGAATTAAAACTAAAGATTTAATCTAGACTTACTTGTAAAGGAAAACACAATCTTAGAAATAAACCACACGTGGCCATAGTTAACAATTTTAAGTTAAGATATAACCACATGTGGATGTAGTTAACAATCTTAGGTTAAGATATAAACCACACGTGGCTGTAGTTAACAATTTTAGGTTAAGATATAAACCACACGTGGCTGTAGTTAACAATTTTAGGTTAAGATATAAACCACACGTGGCTGTAGTTAACAATTTTAGGTTAAGATATAAACCACACGTGGCTGTAGTTAACAATTTTAGGTTAAGATATAAACCACACGTGAATGTAGTTAACAATTTTAGTTTAAGATATAAACCACACGTGGATGTAGTTAACAATTTTAGGTTAAGATATAAACCACACGTGGCTGTAGTTAACAATTTTAGGTTAAGATATAAAGCAGGGGAGTATTGTTGAATCATCTTAATAAAACTGATGATATGATTTTTTAAAATCGTTAGACAGAGAATGCATTTGTGTGGGTCAAAGTGAAATTTGAGGACGCACAGCTCACCCTAGCGCCAATACAGGCTATATTATTATAACCCAGTTTATTTCGTAACATTTTAATATAATATTTTTGAAATAACATTTAGTTTTTACATGACCGTCGTCAACAGAAGCTAAGAAACACGGACAGGTTACGACACAAATGTTACCATACATGGGATTTGTACTCATTCCAAACATGTCTTCAGTATAATTCCTATAACAGTTACCATACATGGGATTAATTCCTATAACAGTTACCATACATGGGATATGTACTCATTCCAAACGTGTCTTCAGTATAATTCCTATAACACTCATTCCAAACGTGTCTTCAGTAACAAATCCCATGTATGGTAACTGTTATAGGAATTA
>NW_013676634.1:0-9570 GCF_000517525.1 Limulus polyphemus | reverse complement strand
AATTATAACATATAAGGATGTGTAGTGGGATATTTAATTATAACATATAAGGATGTGTAGTGGGATATTTAATTATAACATATAAGGATGTGTAGTGGGATATTTAATTATAACCGATAAGGATGTGTAGTGGGAGATTTAATTATAACATATAAGGATGTGTAGTGGGATATTTAATTATAACCGATAAGGATGTGTAGTGGGAGATTTAATTATAACATATAAGGATGTGTAGTGGGATATTTAATTATAACCGATAAGGATGTGTAGTGGGAGATATAGTTAATGTTTCACTTTAATCAGCCCGTGTTCAGCCGAGTCTAATTTGCTTGTGGAACAATAAGGACTAGATATGCGAGAAAGGTTTGAATCTAACTAAGCGATGTTTAGTTATTGTTTTTTTATTTAATAAAACTCCTCACAAAGCTGGTGTGCTACACTTCTATAGAGTGCCTGGCGTACGGCGATAAGAACAAAAGTAAGTATTAGCGTAGCGCTCTCTCCTTCTCCAGATTAACGGAAGCATGATGAAGGATTAATTCCGTCATATATTCAGTGAAGAGAAGTACGTGGCTTAATTAAAAGTTACTTGAAGCCATAAATCTGTCTATCTACTCAATTATCTGTCTTTCTATAGATCTGTGAACTGAGAAGAATCTCTTTATAAACAATAGGATAAAAGTTAGTTTTTTAAATTAGATAAACAAAGACTTTTTTATAACTGGTAGACTAACATTACAGTACTGTAGAAGATAACAAACATGGTTCTACAGAAGAACAAACATGCCCCAATGATTATAACTGGTTGTGTAGAGTACATGACAGTACTGTAGAGAATAACAAACATGGTTTTATAAAGAACAAACATGCCCCAATGATTATAACTGGTTGTGTAGAGTACGTGACAGTACTGTAGAGAATAACAAACATGGTTCTATAGAAGAACAAACATGCCCAATGATTATAACTGGTTGTGTAGAGTACGTGACAGTACTGTAGAGAATAACAAACATGGTTATACAGAAAATCAAACATTCCCCAATGATTATAACTGGTAGTGTAGAGTACATGACAGTACTGTAGAGAATAACAAACATGGTTTTATAGAAGAACAAACATTCCCCAATGATTATAACTGGTAGTGTAGAGTACATGACAGTACTGTAGAGAATAACAAACATGGTTTTATAGAAGAACAAACATGCCCCAGTGATTATAACTGGTTGTGTAGAGCACATGACAGTACTATAGAGGATAACAGACATGGTTCTACAGAAGAACAAACATTCCCCAATGATTATAACTGGTTGTGTAGAGTACATGGCAGTAGTGTAGAGGATAACAAACATGGTTCTACAGAAGAACAAACATGCCCCAAGATTATAATTGGTTGTGTAGAGTACGTGACAGTACTGTAGAGAATAACAAACATGGTTCTACAGAAGAACAAACATGCCCCAGTGATTATAACTGGTTGTGTAGAGTACATGACAGTACTGTAGAGGATAACAGACATGGTTCTACAGAAGAACAAACATGCCCCAGTGATTATAACTGGTTGTGTAGAGTACATGACAGTACTGTAGAAGATAACAAACATGGTTCTACAGAAGAACAAACATGCCCCAGTGATTATAACTGGTTGTGTAGAGTACGTGACAGTACTGTAGAGGATAACAGACATGGTTTTTTATAGAAGAACATACATTCCCCAATGATTATAACTGGTAGTGTAGAGTACATGACAGTACTGTAGAGAATAACAAACATGGTTCTACAGAAGAACAAACATGCCCCAGTGAAAGTGCTCAGAGGAGGATAAAAATATCCTCTTGACAGTTCTCTCCAATAACAGTGCTCTACAGAAGGAAAACAAAAGTATGAAGTACGTTGTGCTATCAACAAAACACCGTGGGGTATTAATAACGTTGTGTCGTTAACAAAACACCGTGGGAGTATTGATTATGTTGTGTTGTCGACAAAACACCGTGGGAGAATTAATTACGTTGTGTTGTCGACAAACACCGTTTGAGTATTGATTACGTTGTATTGTCAACAAAACATTGTGGGAGTATTGATTACGTTGTGTTGTCAACAATACATTGTGGGAGTATTCATTACGTTTTACAGCCAACAAAACACTGTGGGAGTATTGATTACGTTGTGCTATCAACAAAACAGTGTGGGAGTATTGATTACGTTGTATTGTCAACAAAACACTGTGAGAGTATTGATTACGTTGTGCTATCAACAAAACACTGTGGGAGTATTGATTACTTGTGCTATCAACAAAACAGTGTGGGAGTATTGATTACGTTGTATTGTCAACAAAACACTGTGGGAGTATTGATTACTTTGTATTGTCAACAAAACACTGTGGGAGTATTGATTACGCTGTATTGTCAACAAAACACTGTGGGAGTATTGATTACGTTGTATTGTCAACAAAACACTGTGAGAGTATTGATTACGTTGTGCTATCAACAAAACAGTGTGGGAGTATTGATTACGTTGTGCTATCAACAAAACAGTGTGGGAGTATTGATTACGTTTTGCTATCAACAAAAGAGTGTGGGAGTATTGATTACGTTGTGCTATCAACAAAACACTGTGGGAGTATTGATTACGTTGTGCTATCAACAAAACAGTGTGGGAGTATTGATTAGGTTGTATTGTCAACAAAACACTATGGGAGTAATGATTACATTGTATTGTCAACAAAACACTGTGGGAGTATTGATTACGTTGTATTGTTAACAAAACACTGTGGGAGTATTGATTACGTTGTATTGTCAACAAAACAGTGTGGGAGCTTTTATTACAATACTGTACATGAGGATTAGGTAGTCTAATTAATTACTAGATAGAAAATAGATGCGTATAAAATATAAGTGTATTAGGCTCAGGCAAACCTAAAATATTATAAATTATTACCCAGCCACATTCAATATTTTAACACCATAGTAGGAGTTGATGTAAATCTTCTGTATTAAGATATTGTTTGTAAGCTACTCAGCCACATTCAATATTTTAACACCATAGTAGGAGTTTATGTAAATATTCTGTATTAAGATTTTGTTTGTAAGCTACTCAGCCACATTCAATATTTTAACACCATAGTAGGAGTTTATGTAAATCTTCTGTATTAAGATAATTTACATAAACTCCTACTATGGTGTTAAAATATTGAATGTGGCTGAGTAACTTACAAACAAAATCTTAATACAGAAGTTGTTTGTGTGTTTGTGAGGGTGAAGTTAAAGTATCCTAACGTAAACAAGTTGTGCAGTCGTCAGAGTTCACTGACATTGTAACCTGTACGTGATATCGTATTTTCTATACTCACGCGCTCTTCGTGATCATGAGCTCTGTGCAGAGTGCTTAAACACTCATCCTTCAACAAATTCGTAAAATACGAGTTTCTGATATCGAGGTGGCTGGCACTAAGCAAATATAGCTATTACTGCTTTAACATAGGTAATTTAGCTAAAATCCAGTATAGTGTGTGCTTTAACCAGTTTCTCGGTATCTTCTAACACTTAGAAAGGTTTTTAATTAATTGTATAAAAACATGTAATAATTGCCTCTGTTCCTTTAACTTTAAGCCAATCTAATATTTCATATTTTATCCAGTTTCTCAGTACCTTCTAATAGTAAGGCTTTGTTCTTTTAATATTAATTATATAAATATAAATATATTTAAAGAATATTTATTTGAATGTTTCAACTGATCAAAAACAGCCAGAGAATTATAATGGATTTTTAACTTTGCCCTAATTTGACTTTACAACTCATGTAGTGTTTAATCTAGACCTGATGTAAACCTATGCATCAAGTACCTTTTAGTCTAGACCTGATGTAAAGCTAAGCCTCATGTACATCTTAATCTAGAGATGATGTAAAGCTAAGACTCGTGTACCTTTTAGTCTAGACATGATGTAAAGGTAATCCTCACGTACCTTTTAGTCTAGACATGATGTAAAGCTAAGCATCAAGTAATTTTTAGTCTAGACATGATGTAAACCTAAGCATCAAGTACCTTTTAATCTAGACATGATGTAAACCTAAGCATCATATATCTTTTAATCTAAAGATGATGTAAAGCTAAGACTCGTGTACCTTTTAGTCTAGACATGATATAAACCTAAGCATCATATACCTTTTAATCTAGACATGATGTAAAGCTAAGCATCAAGTAATTTTTAGTCTAGACATGATGTAAAGCTAAGCATCATGTACTTTTTATTCTAGACATGATGTAAACCTAAGCATCAAGTAATTTTTAGTCTAGACATGATATAAACCTAAGCATCATATACCTTTTAATCTAGACATGATGTAAAGCTAAGCATCATATACCTTTTAATCTAGACATGATGTAAAGCTAAGCATCAAGTAATTTTTAGTCTAGACATGATGTAAACCTAAGCATCATATACCTTTTATTCTAAAGATGATGTAAAGCTAAGACTCGTGTACCTTTTAGTCTAGACATGGTGTAAAGCTAAGCTTCGTATACCTGTTAGTCTAGACACGATGTAAAGCTAAGTCTCACATACCTTATAATCTATACATGGTGTAAACATACGCTTCATTTACCTGTGGATGTAGATCTGATGTAAACCTAAGCCTCGTATATCTTATACTCTAGAGTTGATATAAATGAAATCCTCATGCAACATTTTAATCTAGACCTGACATAATCTTAAGCCTCATGTACGTTTTAATCTAGACCCAATGTAAGCCTAGGCCTTGTGTACTTTTTTATTTATACCTAATACCTAATTTTATTTATACCTAAGCCTTCTGTGTCTTTTAATCTATATCTATTTCAAATTTAATCTTTGAGTACTTTTTATTCTGTACCTAATTCAAGTCCATCTGTGCCTTTAAATTTTACCAAACTCAAATATCGGCCTTGTGTGTCTTTTGATCTATAACTGATTGAAATGTAGGCCTTGTATGTATTTTGATCTGTAACTAATTGAAATCTAGGCCTAGAGTATTATTTGATCTAGACTTTATACAAACTTATAACTCGTGGTGTCTTTAATCGATTGTAAACGGTATGATTGTACACAGAATGAAGGAATAGGCTGGTGACGGGAAATACTAACAACCACATCGGTCACACAACTTAAATATCACGTGTTTGATTGAGTTTTATTCTTAAACCTGTAGTAGATCGATATTATTGCACTGAAGCATATAATCAGTATTTGTAATACATTTTCAATGAACATTTTTTCAGCTGTGAATTTAAAGTGATGTTTTATTTAACAGGCGTTTCTGTTGACAAAGTTGATATACCGAACGCTGGGTTTCCTTGTGCCGTTCACCTAAATTGTGCGTGATCTTCAAGAATCGATAATATTTACTGGGAATTCTAATATTAAATCGAAGACAGATCTTTAATCGGCCATCTTGATTTATATTATAAGTGGTAATTGCTTTCAACGCGTCTCCAGCAGATATGTGGGAACTGGTTGTTGTCAATCCATTCTAAGTTTATCAGTGTGAAGTCCGTTCACTTCTGAACAGAAAGAAAAAAACACACTATATATACACACACAATATGTGGGAACTGGTTGTTGTCAATCCATTCTAAATTTATCAGTGTGAAGTCCGTTCACTTCTGAACAGAAAGAAAAAAAACACACTATATATACACACACAATATGTGGGAACTGGTTGTTGTCAATCCATTCTAAGTTTATCAGTGTGTTTTATGGCAGGATAGATCACTGTTAATACAGCAGGAATATACTTGTGTATAATGGCAGGGTAGGTCACTGTTAATGCAGCAGGAACATGCTTGTGTATAATGGCAGGATAGGTCACTGTTAATAAAGCAGGAATATACTTGTGCATAATGGCAGGGTAGGTCACTGTTAATGCAACAGGAATATACTTGTGTATAATGGCAGTGTAGGTCACTGTTAATATAGCAGGAACATGCTTGTGTATAATGGCAGGGTAGGTCACTGTTAATACAGCAGGAATATACTTGTGTATAATGGCAGGGGAGGTCACTGTTAATATAGCAGGAATATACTTGTGCATAATGGCAGGGTAGATCACTGTTAATACAGCAGGAATATACTTGTGTATAATGGCAAGGTAGGTCACTGTTAATACAGCAGGAATATACTTGTGTATAATGGCAGGGTAGGTCACTGTTAATATAGCAGGAATATACTTGTGTATAATGGTAGGGTAGGTCACTGTTAATATAGCAGGAATATACTTGTGTATAATGGCAGAGTAGGTCACTGTTAATACAGCAGGAATATACTTTGTATAATGGCAAGGTAGGTCACTGTTAATATAGCAGGAATATCCTTCTGTATAATGGTAGGGTAGGTCGTTGATAATTTTTTCAACTGAATGGTCACTGTTAATATAGCAAATAGGTGCTCCCCCAATTCAAGTCTGTTCCTCCGCCTAGGCATATTTTTAGTAAAAACTTAGAAGTAAACCTCTTGAAAACATTTACATGTGATCTGAAGTAAAACAATGATTATCTGATATCTGTGTCTACAGCATCTTCTACATATAAACGTAGAGTAATTCCACTCTGCGATCCCAAACCCAGATCCTTCTCACATTAGAGGATTACTTTACCAACCAAGACAATTGGTTTAACCCACGTGCACATCTCATGTTCACGGAATGGTTGCTATAGCCTTTGTTCACGGAGTGGTTGCTATAGCCTTTGTTTAACCCACGTGCAAATCTCATGTTCACGGAATGATTGCTATAGCCTTTGTTCACAGAGTGGTTGCTATAGCCTTTGTTCACGGAGTGGTTGCTATAGCCTTTGTTCACGGAGTGGTTGCTATAGCCTTTGTTCACGGAATGGTTGCTATAGCCTTTGTTCACGGAGTGGTTGCTATAGCCTTTGTTCACGGAGTGGTTGCTACAACTATTGTTTTTTCGTTATTGTTAAGCACAAAGCTACACAATTGCCTACCTGTTATCTAACCAATACAAGTATCGAAACACGCTATAAGCCTTCTGATTTATAGCTGAGCCACCAGAAAAGAAGGCGCTAGAGACTAATTACTTTGTTGTTAGGCTAAGTTCCAAGTTTTCGAAGTGAGGTAAGTTTTGGAAACCTTTCAAAGCTGTCTATAAGTGAAACAATATAAAACTCGCTAGTAGCAATTCATGATAATTAAATAACGCTAAAGATCAGGTCAAAGAGCATCCTTCTGGGCCAGCGATAAGTTTAGGGGCTTACAGCGCTAAATAATAGAGTTCGATTCCCCGCGGTGGACAGAGCGCAAATAACTCAAAGTATGGCTATGTGCTAATAAATAAACGACAAAACTAAAAAAAGGAACGAACGAAGATGTAATTGATAAATAGCAAAACTAAAAACTGGAATGATTTTAATGTATTGAGTTAACAGTTGGGTAGCTATTTTTGAATGTATTGAGATTTTCCACTTTTCTCTAATCCAAAATATCTCATATTTTCTGTGGATGTGCTCTACTAGAACCTTACTTCACATACCACATTTCAAGGCAATCCATTAAGAAATACACGAGATATCAAATCTCCAATTTTGATTGAATTTTTTCCTTCTTTTTGTCCTCGCATCGAAAGTACGGAAACTTTATTTAATAGAAAAACACATTTTACTTTTATGGATTTTTTTTTTAATTTGGTACATTGGTGGATCTTTACATCCTACAATTAGGTGTCAAATTTGGTCTAAGTTTGAGCAACATGTGCAAAGTTATTCAACAAAAGTCACTCAAATTTGACAAAAATATTTACGCACGCCTACATACGAAGTCAGGTGAGTTATCGGCCTGAAAGGTTTTCTACAGTTTCACCTAAGAGTAAAAGTGGATCATTTTTAGTTTTTTTGTCATTCGGATTAAAGACAGCTTATTTATAGCAGCAAAACTATAGAGTGAAAGGACGTGCAGGTACAGAAGTATTGGTTAGGCCAAGCAAATTAGATTATCAGTTTCCAGCTCAAGTTTTCAAAAGAATCATACGGGTGATTGATTAATATTCATTGCCAACTTTTAAGAACAAACTTCCTAAATTTTATAAAATTCCAAATTAAAGAGAGTTTAGTGTCATATTATATTAGCTTAAGCAATTAGCGTAAATAATTATGCTTGATACGGCTGTAACGATCGCATGGGGGGTGATGACAAGAAACTGTTAATCTAGATTCCATGGCGTTACTATAAAGGAAGTTATTAACACTCTATTTGAAAGGAAAAACTACCACCACATATTTTAAAGAATCTGGTTGATTCTGAAACGTATAGGTCTGTTCCGAATAATAGGATTGTGATTCTAAAGCTAATGTTAGATACTATCGAGTGTCACTTTCTTACTTGCTGTGATTTGTTAGTGTGTATTGACAAAAATTTATGATATCTAATTAAAAACACCTTAAGTGGGAAAAAAAGGTGCAGCCAAAAAAGGATTTAGCGTGCGACTTAAAGGAATGAAATCAAAATTGGTGGCGAAACTGCTGCATACACTTATAGTAGTGATAATAATTTTACAGCAAATATAAATTCATCAGTTAGGAAGTCCGCGTATTTTGTTTAATCCACCATCATGCCCCAAACTAAATGAAAAACACACGTTAAATCATTTTTTTATCTTTAGTCGCACCATTTTTTCACTCCTATGGACCCCAGTGGCACAGTGTATGTCTGTGGAGTTACAAATCTATAAATTGGGTTTCGATACCTGTAGTGGGTAGAACACTGATAGCCTATGGTGTAGCTTTGTGCTTAATTACAAACAAATGATTAGATGTCTAATAACAATAAACTGATAGAAACTTACATGTATAGTTTGTAATGTAGACAGACCCACAGACTTTTATATGTATAGTTTGTAATGTAGACAGACCCACGGACTTTTATATGTATAGTTTGTAATGTAGACAGAGCTATAGACTTTTATATGTATAGTTTGTAATGTAGACAGAGCTATAGACTTTTATATGTATAGTTTGTAATGTAGACAGACTCACGGACTTTTATATGTATAGTTTGTAATGTAGACAGACTCACAGACTTTTATATGTATAGTCTGTAATGTAGACAGAGCTATAGACTTTTATATGTATAGTTTGTAATGTAGACAGACCCACGGACTTTTATATGTATAGTTTGTAATGTAGACAGAGCTATAGATTTTTATATGTATAGTTTGTAATGTAGACAGACCCATGGACTTTTATATGTATAGTTTGTAATGTAGACAGACCCACAGACTTTTATAAGTATAGTTTGTAATGTAGACAGACCCACAGACTTTTATAAGTATAGTTTGTAATGTAGACAGACCCACAGACTTTTATATATATAGTTTGTAATGTAGACAGACCCACAGACTTTTATATATGTAGTTTGTAATGTAGACAGACCCACAGATTTTTAAATGTATAGATTGTAATGTAGACAGACCCACGGACTTTTATAGGTATAATTTGTAATGTAGACAGACCCACAGACTTTTATATGTATAGTTTGTAATGTAGACAGACCCACAGACTTTTATATATATAGTTTGTAATGTAGACAG
>NW_013676633.1:12705-16629 GCF_000517525.1 Limulus polyphemus | reverse complement strand
AACGTAGCACGGAGGTCAGTAAAACTTGGTAACACACTCAGTCAACCTAGCATGAAGGTCAGTAAAACTTGATAACACACTCAGTCAACCTAGCATGGAGGTCAGTAAAATTTGGTAACACAATCAGTCAACCTAGCATGGAGGTCAGTAAAACTTGGTAACACACTCAGTCAACCTAGCATGAAGGTCAGTAAAACTTGATAACACACTCAGTCAACCTAGCACGGAGGTCAGTAAAACTTGATAAAACACTCAGTCAACCTAGCATGGAGGTCAGTAAAACTTGGTAACACACTCAGTCAACCTAGCATGAAGATCAGTAAAACTTGGTAACACACTCAGTCAACCTAGCATGGAGATCAGTAAAACTAGGTAACACACTCAGTCAACCTAGCATGAAGATCAGTAAAACTTGGTAACACAATCAGTCAACCTAGCATGGAGGCCAGTAACTAGGTGTTTATTAAATGTTATCTGATAACACTACTGTGTACCTAGGTGTTTATTAAATATTTCCTGCTAACACTACTGTGTACCTGGTTGTTAACATAACATGGTGGATAATAATGTCTACCTTCTTTATCAGCTCAGTGTGGATCGAACCTTGAATTTTAGTGTTATAAGCTTTGAAGCTTACCGATTAGCCACCAGAATGCGAGAAATTATTTTTGTTGTTCAACGGACGGGACTAAAGGTGACAACGAAAACAAGATCAAGCATTGATGTTGAATCTGCTATATTGGTTATAAAGTATCAGGCAGATAAATCCTAGTGGATAAAATACGTCAGCAGAATTAGCTTGTTATCTAGTTTTGTTTCTGATTTATTTTTGGAATATTATTTAAAATTTGAAATCAAAAACATTAGTTTCACACCACTCGACACCCACCGCCTACAATGTAACTGATAACCGAATTTAACTATCACGGTTATAGCGCCTACATAGCTGAAAATACGAAGAGTTTATATCGTGGTTCAAACCATGAACCTTCGACTCCACTGTAGGAGACATCAGTGAGAGAAATGGATAGCGAAACATACATTCCAATATCGGGTGGCCCGGCATGGCCAGGTGGTTAGAGCGCTCGACTCGCAATCTGCGGGTCGCGGGATCGAATCTCCGTCACGCCAAACATGCTCGTCCTTTTAGCCGTGGGGGCGTTGTAATGTGACTGTCCATCCAACTATTCGTTAGTAAAAGAGTAGCCCCACAGTTGACAGTGGGTGGTGATGACTAGCTGCCTTCCCTCTAGTCTTACAGTGCTAAATTAGGGACGGCTACCGCAGATAGTCCTCGTGTAGCTTTGCCCGAAATGCAAAAACAAACAAACCAATATCGGGTATTATACACAGTTATTGTAACTTGGGCAAAAACTTGACACAGAAAATAACTGTAAAGTCGTCAGAAGAATAATTACTAGCTATAAAATTCGTACAAACTGTTTAATTTTCCAATAATACACACACACACATACATTCATGGTAAAACTCGAAATTTGAGGTATCTACGTCTTTTCAAGATATATTTACGAAATAAAAAGGCTGATGTTTACGATGCAGAAAATAAAATTTAAAATTTAACCTTCAAAATGTTTAATTTACAGTGGCTCAATTTCTTTGTTTGTTCGAAACAAAGCCACATTGGGCTACCTACTGTTTCCACCGGGGGGAATCGAGCTCCGGAATTTAGCTTTGTAAATCCACGAGCTTACCGCTGTCCCACCTACATACTAGTAGCTCGGCGGTAAGACATTTAAAAACTGGATTTCGTTACTACTGGTGAGCACAGTACAAATAGCCCATTGTGAGACTTTATTAATCTAATTAAAACTATTTTTTAAACGAAACACTTAATCTAACTCTACCTATTCCAAATTATTAATATTTTTGTTTTATTTCGTTCCGTTCGATTCCTTTCAATAAACATTTTATAAACTTTCAAAACTTTCTTATTAAAATAAGATAAAAATGTAGAACTGTCACGGAGGTTTTATTTATTTCTAATCCTTATCAATATTTGGATTTACTAAAGACATGACTTGTTTTACGTAGACCTGCTTCTTCCCCCAGAAGATAATTAATCTAGCTGACATGCGGTACAGCAACCATCTGCTCCTAAACAAGAGTCAGTCAGTTTGGTTCGTCTTTACTGTTGATGGATATTAGTCAGTCAGTCAGTCTGGTTCGTCTTTACTGTTGATGGATATTAGTCAGTCAGACAGTCTGGTTCGTCTTGACTGTTGATGGATACTAATCAGTCAGACAGTCTGGTTCGTCTTGACTGTTGATGGATACTAATCAGTCAGTCAGTCTGGTTCGTCTTTACTGTTGATAGAAATTAGTCAGTCAGACAGTCTGGTTCGTCTTGACTGTTGATGGATACTAGTCAGTCAGTCAGTCTGGTTCGTCTTTACTGTTGATGGATATTAGTCAGTCAGTCAGTCTGGTTCGTCTTTACTGTTGATGGATATTAGTCAGTCAGACAGTCTGGTTCGTCTTGACTGTTGATGGATACTAGTCAGTCAGTCAGTCTGGTTCGTCTTTACTGTTGATGGACATATAGTAAATTTCAATGCACCCATAAGGCCTCATATTGTATACTAATAGCAGACGTCAATATAACAGTAGGATCTCATATTGTATACTATAGCAGACTTCAATATAACAATAGGACCTCGCATTGTAAACTATAGCTGACTTCAATATATCAATAACACCTCGTATTGTATACTAACAGCAGACTTCAATATATCAATAAGACCTCATATGGTATACTATAGCAGACTTCAATATAACAATAGGATCTCATATTGTATACTAACAGCAGACTTCACTATACCATTAGGATCTCATATTGTACACTAATAGCAGACTTCAATATAACAATAGGATCTCATATTATATAACAATAGCACACTTCAATATAACAATAGGATCTCATATTGTATACTATAGCAGACTTCATTATATCAATAAGACCTCATATTGTAGACTATAGCAGTCTTATATATATATCAATAACACCTCGTATTGTATGCTATAGCAGACTTCAATATAGTGTTACGACAACGGCAGTCACGCAACGCTGGGAGCATGCGCGCTGGAGTTTCTAGAAGGATCCGGACTTATCGAAGTACTCCGCGAATATCCGAGTGTTTGCCAGGTGCCCTCTTTTTTAGTATATAAGCCTGGCAAATAAGGCCAGCGAGAAATAGATATGCAGATAGAATAATAATGGCTGGAGACGGCTTGAATGGGTAATGAACAAAAACTTTAATATAAGTTTAACATAACAGCAAATGTACAACGTTTCGACATTCAAGCCGTCTTCAGCCATTATTGGTCTCAAAGTGGGTTCCTCGTCACCGAATTTGAATGCAGATAGAATGAAAAGATAGATAACTGAGTCAAGCGAACAGTAGACACCGTAAGTAAAGTGTGTGAATCACTGTGATTTATAGCGTATGTTATAAAGGTGGTTAAGTTTAAAGTGGCTGTGGAAAAAAGTTGCATCAAGAAAGAATAAATTAGTTTTAATTAAGGACTTGTATCACTAAAGTTCCTCGGAAATAATTTATACCGAAAATTAACAAACGGGCAGATACGTAACAAATTGATGTCAGAAGTGGGATTTAAAAGAAAAAAAGAAGAAGATGGAAACGAAAAGTGGCAAACCAAAGTACAGCTTAGCAGATTTGATGGCAGCAATACAAGAACAGCAAAAGAAACAAGAAGAACGAGAAAAGAAACAACAGCAGTGGTAAGAAAATCTGCAACATTGACAGCTCGAACAGCAACATAAACAAGAAGGGAGATTACAGCAGCTGGAGGAAAAAGAAAAGAAACAAGAAGAACGAGAAAATAAACAAGAAGATAGACTACAGCAGTGGCAAGAAAACCAGCACCAGTAGTAACTGGAACAAG
>NW_013676633.1:3014-11705 GCF_000517525.1 Limulus polyphemus | reverse complement strand
TTGTTCAGGAAGAGTTTAAGACAAAGAACTATGTAATATTGTTAAACTGTTTGTGTTTCATCACATACGTTATTTTAACAATTTTGTTTAAACTTGCTATTATTTCTTATTTATAATAAAGTATGAATAACACAGCAATACATTATTCAATAAAATACATAAATAAATACGTTGTATTCTGCTTGCATTATCATTACTAGTTTTGATAACCCGATAAATAAACAGGTAATCTACTTAGAATAGACATAATTAGAATGACAGGCAGAGAGTAGCACCACATGTGAATGATAGGCAGAGAGTAGCACCACATGTGCTCTTTAGTTTACTGAATAATAATTGCATGAGGTGAGTAATATGTTTAGCTTTATGTTCGTTCTTGAAGTATAAGTAAACGAAGCAGTACTGTTATTTGATAGAAAATGTCACGTGCTTTATTTTCTTCTTTTTGTTGCAAAAAAAACATATCCTTCTAATTTCAATTCTTTCAGTTTGATAACCTAATTTTTCCTGCAAACGAACACAATTCACCGCTCATTGATCGTATCCAGGAGATTTCTGAGTCTGCGCGGAAGGTATAAATTGCCCAGAGACCTTTGCAGCTCAGCTGACAGCAACACGTCCATACAAACTCTTCACTTGGGTGAACCGGAAGTTGCAAGAGGTAAACAAGAAATTTGGGTATGTCTGTTCTTAAATTATGAGGTTTTCATGGTTTCAGCTGACGAGATGCCCCACAAGAAGAGGCTGAAGCCCTGGCTACGAAACCTCTTTCTTTCCACAACCTAGCAACCAGTTGTTTTGTTGTGCTGAAGGTAAAGAAACCTTTGCTATTTTTCTTGTTGATCGATTCAAATTAATTTAACAGTAACAGTTTATAATTTTTACTGTAACTGATACTCAATCTACCATGCAGTGTATATTTTTTATTTACGTGGTCAAACTTCACGTGATACAAACTGAAATATCTTTACCAATTGTTGATTAATTTTACTTTATTTATTTTTACAGCAGGTTTATTCTGTTGCATATTACTTGTAACAAACGATCTTTTCTATTGATTAAAACCTAAAATTAGTGCAGTGTTGTTGTCCTTTTTTTTTGTAGTCGTGGTGTTTTCAGGAAAATAATTCCTGTACAGCATAAGTAAGGCTTCAACTCAATATATCGTGTGACTAGTGACAGCTTGCAAAATCACCCTTTAATACTATTAGTGCTAGCATATTTTATAATCTTCCACAGAACCTGTCAACATTGACATTACAATACGACAGGCCTAAAAACACAGACAAAGTTTCGCACTTTGTTTACTACGAACCGAGAGACAAAATATTGCTTTTGTTACGACAGTTCAATCAAATGTTTTAACAAGATCTATATTTCACTTTGCTGACATTTTCAACCAAATTTATTCAAGAAATTTAGGGAATCAATCCTGAGCTAAAAAATGGATTTCATTTTATTTTATTGCAATTATTTCCTTCCCTTGAAAATTCCCATTGTCCTATTTCCTATCTTCTGCCTTTACTTTTCTTCGTGTATTTTGGATTTGCTAATGATCACTTTGCGTGCCTGAAGCCTCGTAGAGGGGAAAAAAGAACAAGTTATAGCAAGGAATTGGTTCTGAAGACGAGGTTAGAGATTTTAAAATGTTACTGTCATTACACAAAACTGGATTTGGAGACGGTGGCAGATATTTTAAAAATGTTACTGACATAACAAAGAACTGTATTTGGAGACGAGGATAGAAGTTTTAAAATGTTACTGTCATAACATAGAACTGGTTTTGGGGACGAGGCTCGATATTTCTAAAATGTTACTGTCATAACAAAGAACTGTATTTGGAGACGAGGCTAGAGGTTTTAAAAATGTTACTGTCATAACATAGAACTGGTTTTGGGGACGAGGCTAGAGGTTTTAAAATATTACTGTCGTAACAAAGAACTGTATTTGGAGACGAGGCTAGATATTCTAAAATGTTACTGTCATAAGAAAGATCTGGTTCTGAAGACGAGGTTACAAGTTTAAAAAATGTTACTGTCATAACATAGAACTGGTTTTGAGGCGTAGGCTAGATATTTCTAAAATGTTACTGTCATAACAAACAACTGGTTTTGGAGACGAGGATAGAAGTTTTAAAAATATTACTGTCATAACATAGAACTGGTTTTGGAGACGAGGCAAGATATTCTTAAAATGTTACTGTCATAACAAAGATCTGGTTCTGAAGACGAGGTTAGAGGTTTTAAGAATGTTACTTTCATAACAAATAACTGGTTCTGAAGACGAGGTTAGAGATTTTAAAAATGTTAATCTCATTACAAAGAACTGGTTTTGGGGACGAGGTTAGAAGTTTTAAAAATGTTACTGTCATAACATAGAAATGGTTTTGGGGACGAGGCTAGATATTTTTAAAATGTTACTGTTATAACATAGAACTGGTTTTGGGGACCAGGTTAGAAGTATTAAAAATGTTACTGTCGTAACATAGAACTGGTTTTGTGGACTAGGCTAGATATTTCTGAAATGTTACTTTCATAACAAAGAACTGTTTCTGAAGACGATGTTAGAAGTATTAAAAATGTTACTGTCGTAACATAGAACTGGTTTTGTGGACTAGGCTAGATATTTCTGAAATGTTACTTTCATAACAAAGAACTGTTTCTGAAGACGATGTTAGAAGTATTAAAAATGTTACTGTCGTAACATAGAACTGGTTTTGTGGACTAGGCTAGATATTTCTAAAATGCTACTTTCATAACGAAAAACTGTTTCTGAAGACGAGGTTAGAGGTTTTTAAAATGTTAATCTAATGTCAAAGCACTGATTTTGGGGACGAGTCTAGAAATCTTAAAAATGTTACTGTCATAACAGAGAACTGGTTTTGAGGACGAGGCTAGATATTTTGACAATGTTACTGTCATAACATAGAACTGGTTTTGGGGACGAGGTTAGAAGTTTTAAAAATGTTACTGTCGTAACTTGGGATGTACAGGTACCCGGCTGAGTATTGGGCTAAATTTTACTACCCCTACATCCCTAGTCATAACAGATAACTGGTTTTGGGACGAGCCTAAATGCCTGTTTCTCTTATCCAATTATATTTTACCACTTAAAATATTCTCGTTCTATTTCTTATTTTTTACAAAACAAACGCGTGTTTAATTTATTATCCGATTATGAAATACGATTATGAATAATTTATGAGACTCATTAAGATGTAGTTCTTATTTTAACATAAATGTAAAAGTTGTGTTGGTACGTTTTATTTATTTCACGGTTAATTGAAAACAGTTGTTAGAACGTATCTCACACTAACAGTCCCCCAAAATGCAAAAAAATACATTTTTTTATACAGTCTATTGTAATGTTTCTTAAGCCTTTTTATGCCTTTTTTTTTCAGGAACTCACCTAGCGACTGATTTTCAAATTAGACAAAGAACAGTTATTAAGCAAAACAACGCAGTTTATCTTTGAAGAAAACAAAAAGCATGAAGATAACAAATAATAAAATGTTTTACTAAGTCATCTATCAAGTAACCTTGAGAAAAACGACTACGAGCGTTATTAGTAAAATAAACTCAGTAACACCAGATGTTTTGAAGAAGCCGAATAAGGTTGAAGATTGCTTTTACCAAAAATAAATGAATAATCTTGTTAATTTACAAATAATTCTTACTGGAGTTTCTAGAGAGGAAGTAGATTGGGATGGTTTCCCATTATTCTGGGGAAAGTCTGAACGATTGGAATAATATGGGGACTTCTAACAGACACGATCTTGCTGGTTCGAGTTACTAGATTAATTCCGAAGACGATTCTGACAATCGTCAGCAAAGTTCAAAGATGGTTAAAACTGTAAAATGGCGTTATTAATTGCTCTACGAGTTCTGGTAATGGTTTTCAATGTACGAATAACTTTCAGAAGAAAGACAATAAAGATGACAGTCATGCCGTCCTTTCGTTAGAGAATAATACTACCATTTCATCGAAAGACGTTCAGAAAATTTACGAAAAAAGACATAAACTTTATGAGAACCACATTAATGTCATTAGACCAGATGCTACAATTTTATGGAGTTTTAATGCCGTTCGAGGAAAAGTGACTGACCACTGTATATGGTCAGCTTGTAAAGCACTGACGATTGGCGTCTTCCTTATTCTCTTAGGGACAGGGATGGCCATTGTAGGATTTTACTCAACTCACCCAGACGAAAAAAGAAAAGACAATGGAACAAAGTTTGTGGAAAACTTTAGTCAAACGTATAAGCTGACCAGTATGACGTATATAGGTCCGGCGGTTATGGGTGTAGGGGGATTTATAATTGTTGCCACATGCGTGTTGGTCTTTGAAGCCCGTGACACAGCAGCCAGAGTAATCCCTCTTTGGCTGTGGCCAACTCACGACCAGGGGAGTTTGGCAGTAGGAAGTCACGCGACCAAGAACACAACGTCTTGGGAAGTATTTCATGCTCAGCCGCAGAGCGTAACAGAAACAAGTACAGACTCGTTTGGTTTCATTAATCCTTTGAAAGTGTCGAGTGGTGGTGCCCAGAAACACGTTCTTGACCACCTGGTTTACCGATGTCTTAGTAGGTCACCGGCCAACTGGCCTAACGGAAAGAAAGCGAATTTTCAGCGGTTACAGATGTTTCACCTAACAACATCTGATCGAGAGAACCCAAAAGGCCAGTGTTTGGGCGTGGCAGCTATCAAAAATACTGAAAGTGACTATTTACGTGCCCAGTTTAGAAGCAGATCAAAGGTCAGATACCAATACGGCACAGGAACTAAGTTACGTTCATGTGACGTGGAGACAAGTCCGCGTAAGTCCACTTCAGAACCTAATATAAATGAATTCTTTCAGTCCACGGATGTTGTTTGGGTAGATGAAAATGAAATATTTGACAATAAGAGCTCTATTTTGGCCGAAAAGATGACCCTTCATCCGGTCAACCACCGCCAACACTGTTTGTGTAACGTTCCGCCACCAATTTTAAATGTTCACGGGAGTCATGAGGTTGATAAAGTGTCTAATGAAACTGTTCCTATTGTGTCCAAACGTTCAAATAGATTCGATTTTTACAATACCTTTCAAGAGACGTCCATCATAGATGGCGCACTCTCTCGTCAGATGTGCCGAAGTAAGGCCGCAAGTCGAAAAAGAAGTCGTAGCAAAACTCACAGAGAAAAAAGAAGCGAAAGAAAACGGAAACATCAGAGCTGTAAGTCAGCTGATAGGAACCACTCAAGGGACTTGTGGTCAAGCAAAAGTCCAATATCCTCGTGCCGTGAGGACTCAGGCAGCCAATCAACGTCCACCGAATATTTGCTTCCGCGGCGGAAGAATACATCCACGTTATATGGAAGCTTGCTTAAGAGATTTTCGAAGAAAAGCTGAGAATACTAATGTATATTAAAAATGTTTTTTTAGTACTAGTGACGTAATCACTACCTACAGAGTTACCTGTTTTTCCCGTTAGATGTCGTTGTTTCCGGTTTTCTAAGGAAGAAAAAAATTTAAACATAAGATATTTTTATTTGCTTTACCTATCATTTGTTTCTTTCTTCGTTTAATATTTTATAATTTAGTGTGTATTTTTTATTTCATAAAATAAAATGACAGTAGTCGGACAGAGATAAAATAATTTTAACAACTTGGACTAATGGCCTAAGGATAGAAAATGAAAATAAGTAATTACGATAGATTAATGATAAAATTCGGACAAAGAGGAAAAGTAAAGGTTAAATGCAAAAAAAAAAACAACAGTGTCATAATCTGGTGTATTACTGACGTATTATAGTACGCCAATTAATGACTTTTTTTCAAAATGTAATTACGGTCACCATGACAACGAAAATAAACAACGTTGTCGAGCTTGCTCAATAAGATTATTATTTTATCTAATGTGTATTAACCTGAAAATATTTATTTTAAACTTACGAATTTATCAGTTTGTGAAAGAAATGTTTATTGTTTTTGGTTGTTGTTTTTTATCGAGGTCATGTCATAATATTTTAAACTTATTCTGTATGGCAAAGCATAAAACAGCCTAGCCGTACAATAAATACTGTATATATAGAAAACAAAATGACAGTAGAAAAACCACTTACCCAACCGATATATTCTTCTCCTCATTCCCTCCTAAAACATCCTTGGCTATGACGTAAGTGGCTAGCAACAGTCAGGTTATTAAAGTTTCATAAATATTATTGTAAACTGAGAAAAAATCTCAAGTTTAGGAGTTTCATTCAGGAAAAGTATTGAGGATAAATAAGCTTTTGTCTGTATATCAGTCTTTTGGTCACCCGCTCTACAATCGATAAATTCTCTGTGGCCAATGGAAGTTGAGATGACTACCAATAAAAGAAGAACCAAATATTTTGACAGGGCAGCAAAGCTGCAGTCTACTCTCCAAGGACCTATTTTGTTTTATTAACTTGTATCTCTTTCGCTATTTTCCCTTTGACGAAAAGTTCCAAAAATTATGTGTAATTGATAAATCCATCAAATGCTTTTGTTTGTAGTAGAGCCCGAAGATGATGGGGGGGGGGAGGTATACTGCAATCAATAAAGTTATTGAAGTCCCTTTTTTTGCTGCGAAAAGGTTTCAGTAAAATCCGGAATTGAATTCCTGCGGTGGGCACAACGCAGATAACTCATTGTTGAGCCACATGTTTACCATTAAGGAAAATCGATTTGAAAAGATTTACTTTGGACATAAATTTGGTAAACTCGTATCTGTTGTTTTTTCCAGGATTATTAGTTATAGAAAATGACAAAATCTTTTTGTTTTCTGCCACAGTTTCCATCTATTTATTACCAAACGGTTTTTAACAAATATATGAAATGTTTTACTGGAGTTGTTCTTTTCAAACTGTTAAAACATTTTATGTATTTCTTTCTACTCTTAAGTCAGTCTGAAGATGCCAGAAAAATTAATATGACTTTAGGTTCAAAATGAAAAGGGTTAATCTCAAAGATTAAGAACAATGGAAATTCTGATGCAGTGATATGGCGCCAGGAACTACATGTTTATCATATCTGTATTTGGTTTATTACAAAATCCCCATTATTGGGCAGTAGCATTCCTGTTCGAATAATTTATACCTTAAAGAATAAACCATAACCGTTTCCAAGGAGAGACATTCTTACAGAGAAGCACATAAAGAATAAACCATAACCGTTTCCAAGGAGAGACATTCTTACAGAGAAGCACATTAAGAATAAACCATAACCGTTTCCAAGGAGAGACATTCTTACAGAGAAGCACATAAAGAATAAACCATAACCGTTACCAAGGGAAGACATTCTTACAGAGAAGCACATAAAGAATAAACCATAACCGTTTCCAAGGAGAGACATTCTTACAGAGAAGCACATAAAGAACAAACCATAACCGTTACCAAGGGAAGACATTCTTACAGAGAAGCACATAAAGAATAAACCATAACCGTTACCAAGGGAAGACATTTTTACGGAGAAGCACACAAAGAATAAACCATAACCGTTTCCAAGGAGAGACATTCATACAGAGAAGCACACAAAGAATAAACAATAACCGTTTCCAAGGAGAGACATTCATACAGAGAAGCACACAAAGAATAACCAATAACCGTTTCCAAGGAGAGACATTCTTACAGAGATGCACACAAAGAATAAACCATAACCGTTTCCTTTGTATACCTTTGCGCTTAACAACAAACAAACAAACAAATACATTAATCCCATTCAACCATATAATTAGCAAGACCTGCTAATTTTTCTACAATAACTGTTTTTGGTGTACTGAAATGTTTTATGTTTTCTTGGAAGCTGACGTCCACGTACAGTGAAATACCTTTGTGGTCTAACAACAACCTCTGTAACAGTTTGTCACAATGGAAAGTGGGATGTCAGGAAGTATTGCGTAATAATGTCTATCCAACGATCACGATCATGGAAGAAGTAATTACAACAACATCTTACAAACTTGGAGTAAGTCTCAGTATTTTTGTTCAGCTACAATCAAGGATTCGTACCTTTGTAAGATACTTATGACACTTTGTGTTTATGTAACGTTGGTAACCTACCTATAACTGTGTTACAAGAAAATAAGTAACTGTATTTGTAACCGAAACGATTTGGTTTCATCCTTATTCCGGATGATTTAGCCTCATATGTGGCAGGTGGCTTAATCAAAGAACTGTTATTATATTCGGGGGCTGGATGGACTTTTTTTTATTAGCCTATCATTAAAACTTTCCACTGTTCGTAACATGACGTTATCGATGGGTAAAGATTGTATTAGCGTCGAGACAGTATTTTCTAATCAAACAAATAAATAGTTCGTTTCTTTGTTTTGGCACGTGCTGTACAATGGGTTATCTGCGATATGTTCATCACAGGGAATCGAACCACGACTTTTAGCGTTATAAGTCCGTCAACTTTCCGCTGACCCACTGAAGGACAAACTGACAACAGTGAACCCTTCTACTTTGTTAACGTATGTTTAAGCAGCAAAGCTGATATTTTAAGCAGAAAATTAAATTGCGTGTAAATGCATTCCTTCAAACTATCCATGATACAAATTACTACATGATACTTCAAACTATCCATGATACTAATTACTACATGATACTTCAAACTATCCATGATACTAATTACTACATGATACTTCAAACTATCCATGATACTAATTACTACATGATACTTCA
>NW_013676633.1:0-2016 GCF_000517525.1 Limulus polyphemus | reverse complement strand
ACTAATTACTACATGATACTTCAAACTATCCATGATACTAATTACTACATGATACTTCAAACTATCCATGATACTAATTACTACATGATACTTCAAACTATCCATGATACTAATTACAACAAATATCATATTTATTAAGTTAACGATATTTTCTAGTTGATTGTGTAAAAAAAACTATGGGTAAATTTGATTTTCATTTTTGAACGAATAAAATGTTGATCACTGTACTTGTGTACAAATTTTTAAAAAAATATGTTTTTTGTACTTTATTAAATCTAGCAAGTATCCTGTAGTGTGTTCGTTTAAAAATTAAAATAAACAGTATACGAAAAGCACCTCTTTAATAAATTCTAGGTAGTTTCATTGTCTGACATTCAAATCAATAATTAACTCTAACATGAATTCACCGTGATCTTCAGCTGTTATTTAGACGACATAAATGTCTTGTCTCAAAAACAATTATTTTAAATTTCAGTACATTTATAAATCCGTTTATCGTTGATCTATTAACATAGTAATATCCATATCACGACACTGTTAATATTTAAAAATATCCTATCCCTATCACGACACTGTTGATATTTAAAGATAGCTATCCCTATCATGACACTGTTAATATTTAAAGATAGCTATCCCTATCACGACACTGTTGATATTTAAAGATATCTATCCCTATCACAACACTGTTGATTTATTAACATAACTATCCCTATCACGACACTGTTGATATTTAAAGATATCTATCCCTATCATGACACTGTTAATATTTAAAGATAGCTATCCCTATCACGACACTGTTGATAGTTAAAGATATCTATCCCTATCACAACACTGTTGATTTATTAACATAACTATCCCTATCACGACACTGTTGATTTATTAACATAACTATCCCTATCACGATACTGTTGATTTATAAACATAACTACTTCTATCGCAACACTGTTGATATATTAATTCAACTATCCCCATCACGATGCTATTGATCTTTAATGTAACTATCCCCATTACGACAATGTTGATCTATTAATGTAACTATCCCTATTACGACAATGCTGATCTATTAATTTAACTATCCCATCAGAATACTGTCGATTTATCAGCATAACTATCCATATCACGACAGTGTTGATTTATAAACATAACTACTTCCATCACGACACTGTTGATCTATTAACGTAACTATCAATATCACGACACTGTTGACCTATTAACTTAACTATCCCTATCACGGCAATGTTGATCTATTAATGTAACTATCCCCATTACGACCATGCTGATCTATTAATTTAACTATCCACATCAGAATACTGTTGATTTATTAACATAATTATCCCTAACACGACACTGTTGATTTATAAACATAACTACTTCTATCACGACACTGTTGATATATTACTGCAACTATCCTATCAGGATGCTGTTGATCTATTAATGGAACTATCCCTATCACGACACTATACTTTGCATTTAATCCATTTTTAAGAAGATGGCTCCTTGAACTGATTTATTTCTCATCTTTTTTATTATATTTCTCGAGAGTTCAGGTCCTCATTCTTTTATTTGGAATTCACAAAAATAAAATTATAGAGTATTATTAATCTATAGTATCGCCATTTGTCAGGTCTCAATGCCTATCTTACTGAGTGCTAAGAACAGCTTTAAAGCATTATTATTCAACATCTTTTTATTTTCAGAAAATATATCAAAGTTTTAAAATAATATTCAAGAAAAATGCTCGGTTTGAAATTTTAAACTTACATATTTTTTGTATCTATTAAGAGTCATTAAAATATCATTCTTCGAATGTTTGAAAATGAATATCTAAATATTGAATATGATTTGTTTAAAGATTCAAGAAAATGTATATCTTAACACTGTCTCAAAATTCAACAACAATAATAAACTACCGTTGTCTTAATACTCCACAACAATTATAACCTACCATTGTCTTAACACTCCATAACGATAATAACCTATCATTGTCTTAAAATTCAACAACAATAATAAACTACC
>NW_013676632.1:11822-16390 GCF_000517525.1 Limulus polyphemus | reverse complement strand
GACTATTTTCACCATAAGCACCTGGAAAGGATTACGAGACTATTTTCACCATAAGCACCTGGAAAGGATTACGAGACTATTTTCACCATAAGCACCTGGATTGGATTACGAGACTATTTTCACCATAAGTACCTGGAAAGGATTACGAGACTATTTTCACCATAAGCACCTGGAAAGGATTACGAGACTATTTTCACCATAAGCACCTGGATTGGATGGACCATAACAATACGTTCCTTAATTGAATTTGAGAAAATGAGAACCCACGCACCACGAACACGCATCAACATCCAATTAACATTAACAACTTTTAAATATTATGCAATGAGAACAACATTAATAGCTGAGAAATAAAAGGAGCATTAATTATTCGTGAACTAAAACTTAATTTAAATCAAAACACAGGTGTCGCCCTATATGTTTTCTAAGTTGGAACAAAATAATCGTGTAGTATTTCACACATTAGGGACAGTTACATGATGATGGCCACAGAGTAGTCGAAACGATGTAAAAAAGTTAAATAAAAATCTCTTTTTCATCAAATTTCACACAGGCGGGAATTTACTTACGTTACCCCGTGGGTTATCACAGTTGTATACATAACTTTAAATAATTGTCTCTTTTTCATCAAATTTCACACAGGCGGGAATTTACTTACGTTACCCCGTGGGTTATCACAGTTGTATACATAACTTTAAATAATTGTCTCTTTTTCATCAAATTTCACACAGGCGGGAATTTACTTACGTTACCCCGTGGGTTATCACAGTTGTATACATAACTTTAAATAATTCTCTTTTACGTCAAATTTCACACAGACTGGTTCAGTTACCTTAGAACCCAATTGCCAACACGAATTATTCTTGTCTACTCTGTTATTACAATACACTCTGTGATTATAACCCTTTAAAAGTCGACACTATACACTCTTTATGGCTAAACTTACAAGCACAATCAAGATCTTTCACTAACTTTATCTTACCGTCACTTTCGCTAACTTCCTTACTTTCAATAATTTAACTTACTTGCATTAAATTGATCGCCTATATATATGTATATGTATATATATATAATGCTGGAGTGAGGCCTAGAAATTTCTGCGAACTACGGGACGTTATGATGTAACAATTCAGAACTACACAACCAATGATTCGTAAACAATTATGTAAGCGAAGCTGCAATAAATTATTGCTTCTAAAAATACTAAATTTAACACTCGTGCTTTATACTTATCTAAATTATAACTCTTGTATTAAATTAAACAAAACAGTTGTGTATAATTAAGTTTTATGTATGTGTGTTTTTTATTTATTTATTATAAATCAATAATAGTGAAAAGTTTATAAAATTTTAAATGTATATATATACGTAAAACCTGTATAATCCTTAAGATTATCACAGCAAAACATAAGTACCATCCTCACAGCCCGAATCTTCATCGTAAAAAAAAAGAGGGTTTTTTGTATAAACTTGTCTGTCTGTATGTAATTATGAGTACAATAATAGTAAGTTATTAGATTTTTAAGAATAACCTTTATTATTCAGATGATACATTATGCTGTTTGTAACACTTTGAACTTACTACCAGTGATTATTACCACTAGGTATTACTTAATGATGTAACACATTACACGTGATACGTTTGATTCGTATTGTTTTACAGGTTGTTAGTTTGTTGACGTAACCACTAAGCAGCCGGATATGTATCATATTGTTGTTCACTGTTGGAAACGAACCAGTGTTAGAATACAAACACTTAGCATATTAGACCGTACTGAATAACGCCTCAAGTTTACAGTGTTACAAAGTTGTTACAGCTTATAGGACAAAGAAAACTTTAACACGTATTAAACTGCTTTACAGAGTACAGACGATCCAAAAACATCATGAATAAGTATCATATTGTTACGACAGCGTAAGTCACGTGACGCTGGTAACACGTATTAAACTGTTTTACAGACTACAGACTGACCTGATAACGATGCCAATCACATTACTCTCAACTATGTACCAAAAACATCTTGGATAAGTATCATATTGTTACGACAGCGGAAGTCACGTGACGCTGGTAACACGTCATGAGTTTCTAGAAGGATAATGACTGTTCTTGGCAACTCTAGTGTTTGCCAGACGCCCTCTATTTGGTATCTGATGATGACAAAACCTTGTCGAAACGTACATTTGCTGTTATGTTAAACTTATATTAAAGTTTTTCTTCATTACCCATTAAAGCCGTCTCCAGCCATTATTGTCCTCTATTTTTGTATATATAAGACCGGCAAGAAGTGACGAGATAGATAATTGCAGACAGGCAGAGACAGAAACCTACAATTGAGTCAAGCGCGGTAGTGACCGTAAGTAAAGTGCGTGAATCGTTGTGAATTATAACGTGTGTTGAAGTTAAAGTGACTGTGGAAATTAAGTGTATTACAAAGCTGAATTGAGAAAGAATAAACCAGTTTTATTTAAGAAAGGACTTGCATCGCTAAAGTTTCATCCGAAAGAAATTATACGGGAAATTAACAAACGACCAGAGACGTAACAATATTATAATCTATCCAACATATTCTGTCGTTTTCACTATACAATCGTCATGAGAACCTACCTACACGTACAGGCTTATTTAGGTTTTAAGTACATTGTTTTTATGTAGTCGGGATTAATACCAATCTTGGGCTCAAAGAGTAAAAAATAAACAAATTGGAACAGCGTGTGAAGAAAAGCCGTGTTTCATGTTCTAGCAGGAGTGTAGTCTGTTCCTGTTTCTAGTGCATTAACAAAGACAATATTTTAACAATATTATAAAACCTTTCAGTGCATTCTGAAGGATAATGTATCAAATAAAAGTCCAGAGATACAACTTTTGAGTGGATTATTTTTAGGTCTTATATAAAAGTGACTTACTTTGGAAAGTGAAAAGTAAACTTGAAGATACAAAAGTATATTTATGTTTTTGTCAGGTTTTATAGGGCCGGATTCTTTGCAGTAGGTGTCTGTGACTTGTTGGCGATAAATTTCAACAATAATCGGATAGCACACAATCCACTTGTTTTAAAACATTATATTCAAAACGAGTCAAACGTATGTACAAAATTTCGTTACACAATTGTTTATCACAGTTGTATCCAGAGCTTTAAATAATTGTCTCTTTTTCATCAAATTTCACACAGGCGGTAATTTACTTACATTACCCTGTGGGTTATGACAGTTGTATACATAACTTTAAATAATTGTGTCAAAATAACAAACCTTTTCACGTTTTTTTAGAGATTGTGTAAGTGATCATAAATTTAGGAATAAAACAATTTTCATAGTCCATTTTTTACAGTAATCATAAAGACAATTTAAAAGAAGAACAATAAATTATTGTTTTTATAATTACCATTTGTCCTAGAGTTAAAATTAAGATTAATGACATGCAAGAAAAGGACTGGAAATAAGTTCGAATACAACTTTAAAAAGTAAATATAGAAATAAACAAATCATAGAAGATAATCCTTAAATATATTTATATATACCATCTTAAATCAGAAAAGTAAAGCAAAGAAATGTGATGAAGGTATCTTTTCCTCATCCCCCGGTGGGTCAGCAGTAAGTTTACAGACCTACAATGCTAAAATCCGGTATTTGATTCCCTCGCACTGGACAGAGGGAAGATATTCTATTGTGTAGCCTTGCCCTGAAACAAGAACAATATCTTCCCCTGTAATAAAACATTAGTAAGAAAAGTTATGTCATGTACAGTGAATTTATTACCGGCCCTACTGGGAAGAATTGTCTACAATTATCTTTATGCCGTCACTTCATTTGCCGTCTTATATATATACAAAATAGAGGGCGTCTGGCAAACACTGGAGCCTTCACGAATGTTCTAGATACTCATTACGTGTTACCAGAGTCATGTGAATTCCACAGTCGTAACAGTACCACAAAGCATGTTAAATTTACTTAGGTACTTACTTAAGCCTATCGCACTATAAAGCACGTTAGGTTTATATAGATACTTACCTTAGCCTATCGTACCACAAAGCATGTTAAATGTACTTAGATACTTACTTAAGCCTATTGTACTATAAAGCGCGTTAGGTTTATTTAGATACTTACCTAAGCCTGTCGTACCACAAAGCACGTTAGATTTGCTTAGGTACTTACTTAAGCCTATCGCACTATAAAGCACGTTAGGTTTATTTAGATACTTACCTTAGCCTATCGTACCACAAAGCATGTTAAGTGTACTTAGATACTTACTAAAGCCTATCGCACTATAAAGCACGTTAGGTTTATATAGATACTTACCTAAGCCTATCGTACCACAAAGCACGTTAGATTTGCTTAGGTACTTACGCCTATCGCACTATAAAGCACGTTAGGTTTATTTAGATATTTACCTTAGCCTATCGTACCACAAAGCACGTTAGATTTACTTAGTTACTTACTTAAGCCTATCGTACCATAGGGCAGTTAGGTTTACTTAGGTATTTACTTAAGCCTGTTGCAGGGTTACCAGATGCTCTTGACAAAAATAGGACAGCCTGTTTATAAAAACCATACATTCAAACCAAAAAAAA
>NW_013676632.1:9082-11081 GCF_000517525.1 Limulus polyphemus | reverse complement strand
CTCCTCATAAGACAGATATCCTGTACCATACCGTGATCCTTCTAGAACACACATAGATTCTGTACCATATATTGCTCCTCATAAGACAAATATCCTGTACCATACTGTGTTCCTTCTAGAACACACATAGATTCTGTACCATATATTGCTCCTCATAAGACAGATATACTGTACCATACTGTGATCCTTCTAGAACACACATAGATTCTGTACCATATATTGCTCCTCATAAGACAGATATCCTGTACCATACTGTGATCCTTCTAGAACACACATAGATTCTGTACCATATATTGCTCCTCATAATCAGTCAAGAGATGACAGAGCTATAAGCCAAAAGTTTGTACTTAGATAAAAACTCGGTTCCGTTCTATTAGCCGCTATGCGTGGCTAAAACTATTTATTCTTGGTTTAAGCTAAATGGAATAAAACTAGTGGGTGTATAGGCCAACATGAACTTTATCACTGTGTTCATTTAAAAGTTATTATATCTTCAAATCCCTAATATTTGTAGTCACCCTATAGTTACAGAATGTCGTAAAAATCGATCAGTTGAGATTAGACACTTTAATAAACTTTTACTTGGATATACATAACTGAACTTTAGAATTTATTAATAGTGTATTAAGTTATGATTTTTTTTCAATATGATCATTCGAAGCTTAACAGTTCATATTATTAGGCTTAAAGCAGGACTTAAGTTTGCAAGAATATTGAAAATTCACATTAGTAAGGTTAAAGGCAGTAATTTGATCTAATTTACAAGAAGGTTGAAAATACGTGTTAGTTAGGCTTAAGATGAGGTTAACAATTAATAATTCTTATTAGATATAAACTCTCGCTAAGCCTGGTTTGGAAAGGCTGTTTAATTTTGCGATAATCTAAATAGAACTCGTAGTTACTACGTATAATTTGTGGTTTTGTTGTTATATTTATTGTGATTAATACAATATTTTTTATTCACCTGAACGAGATAATGTCTTGGATATTGATAACTTGTACAGGCGCTACATAATATACTTGTCTACTGGCGCCATCTAGTTAAAGTAAAAAACTTTATGATTTTTTATTGTTTATTAGAAAAAGGTAATTCCTTTATGACATATGCATACACATGTAGACACATTTAATTATATTTTATTTAAAATGGCTTACTACAAGCAATACCAAATCTATAACAACTATAATTGGCAAATAAAAAATATGAATTTTGTACATCTGAATGGAATTTTATACGGACAGCCATCTTGAAACACTGTGGTGACGCATGGGAGTTAAATATCAGGTACCGGACGGTAATATCATATTTATCTCTGATCCTGTCGAGGAATCTACATATTCTGAGTCGTCACGTGTCTCTCGGATGTAGAATGTGCTTCCTGCATACTTCTGAATATCAATAATAAAACATTGTCAAAGAACGCGAAGTCGTTCCAATGGAACTCGTAATGATGTTGACAACAACAACATCTTATTAAAGAACCAAAAGCAATTCACATACAAATAGTTATCATTTCAACGACAAAATCTCGTTGAAGATTGCGACGCCATCTAGCTGGACCTAATTCTGATTATACATCAAACTTCTGCGCAAAGATACACAATAATCTATCTTCTCTCCGACCACCACGGGGAACTAAATCGTGGGTTTTAGCATTGCATGTCCTGAAACTTATCGCTGATATCCTGGGGTGATTAAATAAAGCTGTTTTAAAATTATTGTTAACTTCAGGGAAGGACCATTTCTATAGACACAAAATTATTGTTACACTGTTGTAAGGTTTACCATGGCTCTATCATTGTTACCATGTTGAAAGGTTTATCTTGGATCTATCATTGTCACACTGTTGTAAAGGTTTACCAAGGATCTATCATTGTTGCACTGTTGTAAGGTCTACCAAGGATCTATCATTGTTACACTGTTGTAAGGTCTACCAAGGATCTATCATTGTTACACTGTTGTAAGGTTTACCATGGCTCTATCATTGTTATCATGTTG
>NW_013676632.1:6870-9066 GCF_000517525.1 Limulus polyphemus | reverse complement strand
TACCTTGGATCTATTATTGTTATCTTGTTGTAAGATCTACCAAGGATCTATCATTGTTATCTTGTTGTAAGGTTTACCATGGCTCTATCGTTGTTATCATGTTGAAAAGTTTATCTTGGATCTATCATTGTTACACTGTTGTAAGGTTTATCATGGATCTATTATTGTTACACTGTTGTAAAGGTTTACCTTGGATCTATTATTGTTATCTTGTTGTAAGATCTACCAAGGATCTATCATTGTTATCTTGTTGTAAGGTTTACCATGGCTCTATCGTTGTTATCATGTTGAAAAGTTTATCTTGGATCTATCATTGTTACACTGTTGTAAGGTTTACCATGAATCTATTATTGTTACACTGTTGTAAAGGTTTACCTTGGATCTATTATTGTTATCTTGTTGTAAGATCTACCAAGGATCTATCATTGTTATCTTGTTGTAAGGTTTACCATGGCTCTATCGTTGTTATCATGTTGAAAAGTTTATCTTGGATCTATCATTGTTACACTGTTGTAAGGTTTACCATGGATCTATTATTGTTACACTGTTGTAAAGGTTTACCTTGAATCTATTATTGTCACACTGGTTGTAAGGTTTACCATGGCTCTATCGTTGTTATCATGTTGAAAAGTTTATCTTGGGGTCTACCTAAGGATCTATCATTGTTATCTTGTTGTAAGGTCTACCAAGGATCTATCATTGTTACACTGTTGTAAGGTCTACCAAGGATCTATCATTGCCATCTTGTTGTAAGGTCTACCAAAGATCTATCATTGTCACACTGTTGTAAAGGTTTACCATGGATCTATCATCGTTACCTTGTTGTAAAGTTTTACCTTGCATCTGTCATTGTTATCTTGTTGCAAGGTCTACCAAGGATCTATCACTGTCGCACTATTATAAAGGTTTACCTTGGATCTATCATTGTTACACTGTTGTAAAGTTTTACCTTGCATCTGTCATTGCTACCTTGTAAGGTCTACCATGAATCCACGTGGCTATTTCGTGATGTTTTTCAAGAAATGCATTGAAAAGGGCTCAAACGGACTTCTAGTATTTTCTTTGGCCTATACAATCCCCAGGTCTTAAGCCGACTAAACATCATTGGGGGAAAATTAATCTTCCGATGACACATATGAATCAATTGCACAATCCCCAAGGAATAACCACAAACATGCAAGACATATTCAAGACTGTTATCATGATGAGGACATGGTTCAACCACTGTTAATAATAAAGTGGTCAGTCATTGTAATGATATTATAATAAAATAAAGCAACCTATCAAATATTAGTTTAATTCTAGTGATGAACTTAGGAGTTGTTAAATATTAGCTTAATTCTAGGCTTATATTTAGACTCATTGTATATTAGTGTCATGATATAAAAGACTGTTTAGTTTAGATATTATTGATTAATTTATTTTTGTGAGTGAATATTTATTATTATTTTTAAGTATTTGTTATAATAAGACTTAAAAGCAGACGATTGTAGGAAGTTATGTTTATAAGTCATTGATGTTGAGACTATCGAACGTCGCATGCAATACATTGACGTCGAGAATATAGAAGGTGGGTAGACGATTAAGTGATAAAGATATAAACAGTGTGAGAGGAGCGAAAACAGCAGACAGATAATAGCAAAAAAGAGTAAAGTTACTGGTCAAGGAAAAGTTCGGCGTGAAGCTAATTACCGTAGAAGTGATAGACCCAACGATTGACATAGGCCTAACGTTTAATATTTTAAAGTAAGATTAACAATAGAAAAGGAGATAAGAAGAAGAATTTATTTCGTCAAAGCGTGGTTCTAAAGTAATTGAATCAGCCTGAGTGCACTTTGACAAAAGGAACAGAGGATATTTAGAAGAAAGAAGACCAAACGATTACGGTAACACGCGCCACAATTGTAAGTGAATCACACACAGAATACTAGTGCGATAGTAATAGGGAAGATAGTTCGGCTTGTAAACTGAAATTCTAAGGTAAATGAATGGGCCTCAGTGGATTTTTGACAAGAAGAAGAGTTATATATACACACACACACACACACATATATATATATAGTGTCTATGATATGCCTATATTCTCTATCGTGTGAAGAATTTGTTGTACATACTGTTACGGCAGCGGAAGTCCCGTGACGCTAGTAACACGTCATGAGCTTCTAGAAAATTCATGTCCCTTCGTGAAGCCTCGAA
>NW_013676632.1:0-5870 GCF_000517525.1 Limulus polyphemus | reverse complement strand
CGTTGCAAATCCGCAGACATACCGCTGTGCTACTGGGAGCTTGTTTACATGCTGTTTGAGATTTAAATTTGTATTTTACATCTGCTACAGTCCGAGTATAGGTACTAGTGTACTTATGACAGTACCAAATGTAACATGTAGTGTACTTACGATAGTACCAAATGTGGCTTATAGTGTACTTATGACAGTATCAAATGTGGCATATAGTGTACTTATGATATCACCAAATGTGGCATATAGTGTACTTATGACAGTATCAAATGTGGCATATAGTGTACTTATGATATCACCAAATGTGGCATATAGTGTACTTATAACAGTACCAAATGTGACATGTAGTGTACTTATGATATCACCAAATGTGGCATATAGTGTACTTATGACAGTATCAAATGTGGCATAATTTGGTGATATCATAAGTACACTAGTGGCATATAGTGTACTTATGATAGTACCAAATGTGGCATATAGTGTACTTATGATAGTACTAAATGTGACATGTAGTGTACTTATGATAGTACCAAATGTGACATGTAGTGTACTTATGATAGTACCAAATGTGACATGTAGTGTACTTATAATATCACTAAATGTGGCATGTAGTGTACTTATGATAGTACCAAATGTGACATGTAGTGTACTTACGATAGTACTAAATGTGGCATATAGTGTACTTACGATAGTACTAAATGTGACATATAGTGTACTTATGATAGTACCAAATGTGGCATATAGTGTACTTATGATAGTACCAAATGTGGCATATAGTGTACTTATGATATTACTAAGTGTGGCATATAGTGTACTTATGATATTACTAAGTGTGGCATATAATGTACTTACGATAGTATTAAATACAATTGTATCTCTTATAATCTTGGTGAGCCAACCAAGTTTCTACCTACAGCCACCATTTTCTTTCTATAAGGAATATGTATATCTTGAATATTTAAAAATTTCATAATTTTCCACATCTGATCAGTGTCTCCAAATAATTCAGTTGCCCAATTCACAACAGATAATTATTGTCGCATTCTCTCCAAATTTGTTTTTTTTTAATTTGTAACAAAAATATCATTATTCCATATGCAGCAAAACATTGAACCTAATAGAGCATTGATCATTTGTACCCAGATTTTCCCTAATTTCTACCCTTTCGATCATTTATAGATTTGAAGTTAACAATAAATCTAAAATAGCATTGTTTCCAGTAGGTTCTTGAAGTTTAGATCAAGTAAAGTTATTTAGATCACTAAGAGTTAGTGCTTCTTACCAAGCAAGGAAATGTCTATTAAACATTATAATAATGCAGTAGTTTCATGCAGTAGTTTCGGAGTTTCTGTTGAAAAGTTTTGTATCTGAAGTTAGGCCTATCGATGAGCATAAGTGTAACAAACGATAAAAACAGAAAAAAAGAAATTAATTTTTATTATTATGTGAACTGGATCTCTCATGATTTTTACAATATAATCCAAAATAACCTATCAAAAGATAAAACAACGTTACAACAATATTTTGTTTTGGGTTTAAGAACTAATTTCTAAGATGAATTGAGACTTGAAATTTAAAAGTTAACCCTCATTGCAACAGAAATTGTTAACTATTCCACACTTAGTACTATCATAAGTACACTATATGCCACACTTAGTAATACCATAAGTACACTATATGCCATGTCTTAATCTCCTACTTCACCAACTTTCTTGATCTTCTAAATCTCCCATCATACCAGTTAATTTAAATTTATGATGCTTTTCTATCAATTATAGAAAAGCATCATAAATTTAAGAAATTGAAATTCAATTGTACGTCTGGAGATTTAGAAGATCAAGAAAGTTGGTGAATTGTTTGTTATGGATTTCGCGCAAAGCTACACGAGGGCTATCTGCGCTAGCCGTCCATAATATAGCAGTGTAAGACTAGAGAGAAGGCAGCTGGTTATCATCACCCACCGCCAACTCTTGGGCTACTCTTTTACCAATGAATAGTGGGATTGATCATCACATTATAACAACCCCACGGCTGAAGAGGTAAGCATGTTTGGTGTGACGGGGATTCGAACTCGCGACCCGCAGATTGTAAAAATTAACAGTGAGGATTTTTTTAAATACATTAAGGTTAAACAAAATGCTAGGATGGGGGTAGGACCCCTAGAGGGATGATAAAGAAAGGCTAGTATCTGATGATTATGATATGGCTGGGTTAGTAAATGTAGCTTTTTCTTCGATTTTTACTAATTAAAATTTCTTTTTTGATTTACATCAATGACATAGACGAAGGAATGGTCAATAAATTACTTAAATTTGCAGATGATATTAAGGTCTTGGATGTTGTTACCTGTGAAGAGGATGCTGCTGATTTACAAAAGGATTTAGGTCATTTAGTGAGTTGAACAAATAAATGTCAGATGGGTTTTAATTATAATAAATGTAAGAAAATGCATGAGGGTTATAATAATTTGAATTATGAGTATTACTTGGATGGAAATAACCTTTACAGTGTCATGAAATGAAGGGATCTTGGTGTAATAGTCGATCAGTATCTAAAGCCATTCATGTAGTGTACTATTGCTAGTGGTATGGCAAATAGGATTTTAAGTTGTATCTACAGAAATATTGAATACAAGTCCAAAGAGGTTTTAATTTCATTGTACAGGTCACTGGTTAGACCATATTTGAAATAGTGTTCAGTTTTGGGCTTCTTACGTCAGGGAAGACAATTGAATTGTTGGAAAGGTTTCAGAGAAGGGGTACTAGAATGGTGCCTGGGATGGACAGGTTGAAATCTTTCAAATTGTTTTCCTTGGAAAAAGAAGAGTTAGAGGGGATCTGATTGAGGTGTTTATGATTGTAAAGGGAATTGATAGTGTTGATGTATCATCTTTTTTCATATTTAACAATGAGAATAGTAGGACTAGAAGACACAATGATATATTTTGGCAGGGTAGGTGTTATCTTCAGCTAAGACAGTTTTATTTTTCTAACAGGGTGGTTGGTTTTTGAAATGGGTTGCTTTCAGATGTTGTAGAGGCAGTAAATTTAAGCGAGTTTAAGAGAAAGCTTGACAAGCATATGAATGATAAGGGTGGCTTTAAGATTTTATTTATTTAGTTATTAATAGTTTTAGTTTAGTTTAGAGGATGGGACAGCCGAGATGGATCATGTTGTCCCAAAACATTATGTTATTAGCAGCTTTCTCTAGCAAATAACTAAATTATAACATTCAAGATATAGCTTACAATATTTCTTATAAAATCGGGCTTATCGTGGCCTACTGGTTAGCATGCTGTACTGTGAATCCAAAAGTCACGGTTTGCGTCCCTTTGATGTAAGACCGTGCATTTGTGGATGTGTTATAAGAGTAACAGATAAATCTAGCTAACAGAGTAGCCCAAATATTGACGGTGGATACTGTTGTCTTCTCTAAAGGCTATCATTTTAAAACTAGAAGCGGCTAGAAATGATATCCTTTCTGTAATTTTGCACGAATATCCAAAACAAACAAAAAAGTTAACGTGTTTTTTAACTTGGTTTCTCATCAGCACAAATCAATGGATTTCTCCTTACCACATATTAGAAACTCATTAAATGTTACACAGTTTTCACTCACCTCGTTTTCGTAACCAAAATCAGCTTCATTTACAGATGTTTCCTTCGATGAAACATTCCGCATCTCCAGACCACGATGATATATTATCCTAGAAATAAAGAAACATGAAACTTGCCACATTTCCAGACCACAATGATATATTATCCTAGAAATAAAGAAACATGAAACTTGCCACTTTTCCAGACCACCATGATATATTATCCTAGAAATAAAGAAACATGAAACTTGCCACATTCCCAGACCACAATGATATATTATCCTAGAAATAAAAAACATGAAACTTGTCACATTCCCAGACCACGATGATATATTATCCTAGAAATAAAGAAACATGAAACTTGCCACATTCCCAGACCACAATGATATATTATCCTAGAAATAAAGAAACATGAAACTTGCCACATTCCCAGACCACAATGATATATTATCCTAGAAATAAAAAACATGAAACTTGCCACATTCCCAGACCACGATGATATATTATCCTAGAAATAAAGAAACATGAAACTTGCCACATTCCCAGACCACAATGATACATTATCCTAGAAATATAAAGAAAAATTAAACTTGCCACATTCTCTATTTTCATAATTAATAGTTTTAGTAACAATGTGAGTTGTACCTGAAACCTATATTGTTTTGTTATGATGCAAAACAATATAGGTTTCAAGTATAACTCACATTGTTACTAAAACTATTGTTATGATGTAAAGCTTTACGGGTTAACTTACATTGTTATAAATACTACCAATATAATGTAAAATACTACAAGACTGATTGTCCACCATCTGGTAGTTATTTTTACAGGGTTCGACTTCGACAGCCACGGTAAGCTCATTACAAGATTTACAGCTCCGTAATCTAAGATTGGAGATAATAATACACGGATTAACGTCAGATAAGCATGTCATTTTACATACCGTCTATGACCAAAATAATAATCAGAGAATTGAAACTATAAAACATCAGGAACGAATATAAAAATGTTATTCTTTGGGCCTAATACGTGTATATATGTTATCGCTTGATTATTATTATTAAAATATACTTTTAAAACTTCATTTTACACGAAGACTAGAAACTCGGTGATCAATATTTTATATCTTTAGTTTGAAGGATAAATAGTTTGATTGAGGAACACAAAGAGTGGTTGAATCTGGCAGTTGTTACATCCTTAGCCGTAAGGTATGTAAAGAGGACACTATTTCATATCTTACATCTGGTAGCTAAGGTAAAGATGTCATGAAACAAAATATAGCATTAAATTTGACATAATAATAGATGTACAGGGTGGCCCAAAAGTAGGTATACAGTTGATAATTGACAAGGTATTTAAAGTAATCAAATTAAAATTAAAGTACACGGCCCTGTACTTTAATTTTAATTTGATCACCATAAATACATTATCAATTATCAACCGTGTACTTTAATTTTAAATTGATTACTAGAAATACATTATCAATTAAAATACATTATCAATTATCAACCGTGTACTTTAATTTTAATTTGATCACTATAAATACATTATCAATTATCAATTTTAATTTGATTACTTTTCAACCGTGTACTTTAACCCTGTACTTTAATTTTAATTTGATCACCATAAATACATTATCAATTATCAACCGTGTACTTTAATTTTAAATTGATTACTAGAAATACATTATCAATTATTTAATTTTAAATTGATTTTTAATTTTAATTTGATCACTATAAATACATTATCAATTATCAACCGTGTACGATAATGTATTTAAAGTAATCAATTTAAAATTAAAGTACACGGTTGATAATTGATAATATATTTATAGTGATCAAATTAAAATTAATGTATACGGTTGATAATTGATAATGTATTTATAGTGATCAAATTAAAATTAAAGTACACGGTTGATAATTGATAATGTATTTAAAGTAATCAAATTAAAATTAATGTATACGGTTGATAATTGATAATGTATTTAAAGTAATCAATTTAAAATTAAAGTACACGGTTGATAATTGATAATGTATTAGATCGTCAAGAAATTAATGCCACGTTTTGAAACACTTTCATTAACCACCCTCCAAAAAAACGTACATCACTTATAATAGTTAAACGAACCACCTAAACGTCACGTTGATGTAGCATATATAATGTGTAAAGTTTAGTATACTCTAGTCCCTTATAATGATGGCACACGACGAGACACACATTCGGCATGTAATGCTGTTTGAATACAAGAAGGGAAACACAAACAATATCAAAGAAGTTTATGGAA
>NW_013676631.1:10491-15817 GCF_000517525.1 Limulus polyphemus | reverse complement strand
GCGAGGTAAGCCGAAAGTGGTGCATGCCAACAGGTTTTGGCGTTATCACGAACCAAGGACATTTCAGTTGGGACGAAGTGGACTACAGAACAAATGACGCTGCTGAAGACGTGCCACCTGAAGAAGAAACTCTACTCAGTTTTGAGAAGGGAAACGGTGAAGCTCTTGATGAAGTTACTACCACTGATGTGACTGTTACCGATGATAGGACATTTACTGATGAAGCAGATGAACCCCACATGAAGCAGAAGCCAACGAGACAGAGACCACTACGGAAGAAGATACCTCCCGTAAAATTAAGAGACTTTGTTGAATTGTAATTTTGTGTTTGTAATTCTGTACATTTTAATTAAGCTATTGTTAATTGTTATTGGTTTATTGTAAGTGGCTATTGTTCGGGACGAACAATACTAAGGAGGGGGCAATGTTGCGTCATCGAGGTCATGTGACTGGTGTGGCGCCACCTATTTTCTAGAACTATCCTGTACCTTGGCGAATGCTCTAGCATTTACTAAATATAGGGTAGTCTGGTATATAAAAGAGGGTAACAACGTGACGGGACAATAATGTAATGTGTGTGTAGATAGTGAGTAATTGAACTGCAGTCAGAAGTATTGTTGACGTTCGTTGATATAGCATTTGTTTTGGCGTGATTGTTGAAAATAAGTGTATCGTCAAGTTGTATTCGGAAAGAATAAACCAGTTTTATTAAGTAAGGACTTGTGTCGCTAAAGTTTCGTCGGAACGAAGTTACGGAAAGTTAATTAACGAACGGAGACGTAACAATATGTTAAATTATAGCTGTTTGATAGATATCAGAAAACTTGAGTTAAGATAAGCTTATGCAGTTTAGAGACTGGGTGAATGGCTAACAAAAAACTTTATTTCAAGTTTAACATGGTAGTAAGTGTACAATGTTTGGAGAAGGTTTTGTCATCATCAAGTGTAAGTAGTTTACCTAGACAAGAATATATACACGCAGTATGAAACAAAGAAGTCACATAACTGGAGATTGCTTGAAGTGTAATGAAGGTATCTAGTTGATGTTTGGCTTTTTCTTTGAATACAGTTTTTACTCTCTATGGTTTCATTGAATTGCAATGTTTGTAAGCATGGTTTTTATCATGTTCACCAAATAGAATGAAACTGTCATCAAATCAGATAAGTTTAGCTTATTTTTAGTGAGTATGGTAGATAACTGCAGAATTCTCTGATGGCTCAAATATATTGAAAATTATTTTCATGTTTATTCGACTAAAATAATATCCTTAAATAAATTGGCTACTTTAATTATTTCGAATTATAATTATGATATTTTTTAAGTAAAAACATTATTATAAATATGGGTGTGATAGTAAAGCATGTTTCCACTATTTGACTTACAGAAGATCAATGTGGAATTCCTGTATATTTAAAAAAATGATAATAATGACAACCACTTGGTGACATTTATTCAGTATTAGGAATCCATTTGCTGAGGAGGAAATGTCCAGGTTATCTTAAAAGATTTGCAACAAAATATTTTTTTAGAAAAAAAAATTGTTCGTGAAATTCATGAATGATGGCTTTCAAAAGAGGCCTCTCTTATAAAACCAAAGATAATTCGAAAATTACTCAGATCAGTGTTAATACCATTCAGTGGTTAATAAAGTTACATAAGAAAAATGTTGCAAGAGATATTGTAAAAAAGTTGAAACACATATCTGTAACAAAACTTCTTTTATTAGCTACATTTTGGGCATATGCCCTTTAAGGTTTTGTTGTTAAAATTACAAAATATACAGAAAGTTTACAATTTACAAGAAATGTACTGATAGTTAGAGCTCATGCAACGAACTGAACATTAGGCACATATACAGAATGATATATGAGAGAGGAAATGTTGTATTTACCAGTTTAGTCATACAACAATTGAATGTAAATAATAACTGAGAAGCTCTGGCAGACCAGGCACAAGAATATTCATCAAACAGTTACACAGTTGCAAGAATAAGTAAATGACATAATAATAGAAAGGATTAGAAAAGTAAAATTTATACAGAGAAATGAAAGAGTAGTGGTTACATTTGTAAAAACAGGTTCATAGAAGATGTAATAAGAGATATTAATGGGAGCTGTGATATTCTTCTCAAAGTTTCAGTACATATCACATCTATAACAACAACAACAACACCCATTACATCTGATTCTTTCAAGTGCTTTGAAGTGTGGAATCCAAATTGGTCACCACCAGAAGGACACTTTCTTGACACTTTCATCAATCACTGTCGTGTTGAAATCAACCATATTAAATCCTAGAATACCTGTACAACGTCCAATCTCTCTAATGATGAGAGACGTGCTCTATCTACCTTGAAAACCCACAACAACGTTGTCATCAATACAGCTGGCAAAAGTGGTGCTGTTATTGTTTGGCATAAAGTCCTATATATTCAAGAGGCTAATTAACAATTAAATGACTCAACCTTGTATAACCACCCCTGACAATCCCCCTACCACATTTTCAGAAACTTATCAAAAACAGTATATAAGGTTAAATCTAACCACCTTCCTTCTTCTGCCAAAAATTTTATGCTTCAACATCCCAAAATTACCTTCTACATGCTACCAAAAATTCATAAACCAGGACTATCCTGTTAACATCATCACTAAGCTTCACACACACTCAGTTGATCACAAGCTGACTGTCTTGACTCCAATAACAAACTACTTACTGATTAAGATCTTTAGTCCTTACATACCATCCTTTAAACAGAAAGTTTAGCAGAATTGTCCAGTGCAACTTCACTTTACTGGCAAGAGGCCACACATCTAATAACACATTTACTTCCCTACCTTTAATTTTTTTTAAATGCAAGAGAAACCTAGAAGACTGCTTAGTGCATTCTAAACTACAAACCAAATTAACTTCTTCCATGCAAACAAATAGAACTGATTTGCCTCAAATGTGACTATATCACTGACTTATCCACTCTCTCCAGTACTACCTTCACCTCCAATGTAAAAGGCCAATAAAACTGTACATCAGAGTGCATTATTTATTGCATTCGCTGTATTAGGTGAAATCAAATCTATATTGCAGAAACTATATGCAGGTTAGGTAATAGATTTTGTGAACATCTTCGACTTGTATGCAATGACATAACTGACAACCCAGTCACTAAATACTTTAACTCCCCTGATCACAATGGAATTGATGACATGAGTGTACTTGTTTTACAACATGCCCCTGACAACAAATCTGATTGGGAAAGTTTAAAACACAAACTTATGCTTAAATTAAATTCTTTGGTGTCTAATATATTAACCAATGTTTCTCTTTCAAGTAATTACAGCTTCTGTTAATACTGTTAATATCTCTTTTACTACACCTTTTACAAACCTGTTTTTTACAAATGTAACCACTACTGTCTCATTTCTCTGTATAGATATATGCAGTTCTTAATCCTCTCTATTTTATTATGTCACTTGCATATTCTTGCAATTGCATAATTGCTTGATAAATTTTCTTGTGCCTGTTCTGCTAGGACTTTTTAGGTACCATTTATATTTATTTGTTGTAAGACTAATAAACCAGTAAGTACAACAATGTTTTCTCTCGTGTCACTCTGTATGCTCGCCTCATGTTCTGTTCTTTGCATGAGCTCTAACTATTAGTATATCTTTTGTAAATTATAAGTGTTCTGTATATTTTGTAATTTTAACAGCATATACCTGAAATATAGCTAATAAAATAAGTTTTTGTTACAGATGTGTTTAACTTTTTTACAGTATCTCTTGTGAAAAAGTTATGTTGGTAGCACAGGACTCATGTTCTTGTACTTGCAGGAGAGGTTGTGTGTACTAATTGATTAATGAGTCTGTTTGTTAGTCAAACTAGCAAATATCACAAATTTTCTTTAAATTGCTCACCCCTAACGGTGTTCATACAGTAAACTCTCAGTACTTTCTTCCATTAATATATTTAAAGTACCCCAAAACCCTTGATTTTCCAAATACTTCTTCAGGAGTTATATGCTCGTTTTCTTTTAGGGACACTTGATTTTTAAAATCTTGTCTTTATGAACAAATCCATCAGGACTAGCTCTTAGAAACTTGGTTCAGTGTCTACAAATAGCTGATGCCTGTCGAAAGAAACATTTTCTTGTTTTAATAGTCTGCTATAAGTAGAAGTTCACAGTCTTTGCCATATTCAACAACTGATGTTTTAACATTAGTACTGTATAGTAGGTATTTCAGCATATTCTAATGACATTATTGCTCTCATTTTACAAAGGGATTTAACATTGGATTATGTCACTCTGTGTTGTCTCTCCTGTCATCATATTGTATTTTGATTTTGACCTGTGGTTTGATTTTGTAATTTACTCTTGATATTTGTATCTGTTTAAGTTTATATTCTTTCAGTTATCAAATTAAATCTAGTATTTTATCTGGCTGATTAGCATGTTTCCTGTAATCAGTATTAATTGGAACTTGACAATCTTGAATTTTTCATTTCTGAATCCATTCAAGATATACTGTGTAATTTATGGCACTAACACACTAATGTCAGTAAATAAATTCAGTTTCAGGAGAGTAAAAATAAATATTTTTGTTGATGAGATGTTAGGCATAAAATACAAATACCTTTTTCACTTACAGTCTTTCTTTTGTTAGTTTTGTGTTTAATGTAGAAGAAAAATTTCATCCCAAAGTATTTTGTCACCTGTTTCATACTGATGATATATTAAGGCAGATATCTGAAATTCACCTCTATCCATGTGACCTTGATGTTCTTTACATCTTATTACCTAGAAATGTGATGTTTGTCCTATTTATTTTATTACACATTCACATGGGATACTATATATGCCTTCTTTTGGTTCCTTTAGGAGTTCTGTAGAAAAGTAGTGTTGCGTATCTGCTCGTTTGTTAATTTCCGGTATAAATTCTTTCCGAGTAACTTCGGCGATACAAGTCCTTTCTTAATAACAACTAGTTTATTCTTTCTTGATACAACTTTTTAGTAATACACAGAATTTCCACAGTCACTTTAAACTTAACAACCTTTATAACACAAGCTATAAATCACAGTGATTCACACACTTTACTTACGGTGCCTACTGTTCACTTGACTCAATTATCTATCTCTTCAATCTATCTAATTCTGCAATCTATCTCTATCTCCCTGGCTTTATTTGCCAGGATTATATACTAAAAAAGAGGGCATCTAGCAAACACTGGGACATTCGCAGGGTTCCTCGATAAGTCATGATCCTTCCAGAAACTCCAGCGCGCATGCTCCCAGCGTCGCATGACTTCCTCTGTCATAACACTGCCCCTT
>NW_013676631.1:5779-9448 GCF_000517525.1 Limulus polyphemus | reverse complement strand
TCACAAAATTAAAATACAACAAAGTCTCTTAATTTTACAGGACGTATCTTCTTCTGTACTGGTCTGTGTCTCATTGGCTTCTGCTCCACGTGGGGTTCATCAGGAAATATCCCATTATAGGTAACAGTCACATCAGTGGTAGTAACTTCATTAACGGCTTCACTGTCTTCCTTATCAAAACCGGGTAGAATTTCTTCTTCGACAGTGGCTTTTTCAGGTGACACGTCTTCAGCAGCATCATTTGTTCCATTGTTCACTTTGTTCCAACTGAAATATCCTGGACCATGATAATGCCAAAGCTTGTTGGCATGCACCACCTTTGACTTACCTCGCTGACCACATTTTATTCAGAAAGTCACGTCTGAGAGACGATCCACTATGTCATATGGGCCTTCCCATGGAGAAGACAACTTAGGAGACTTCCCTTTGGTCTTCCTGGGATTATACAACCACACCATGTCTCCTGGTACAAAGCTAACTTCAGTAGATCTCTTATCATAACATAGCTTCATGGAATCAGCAGACGTTTTCAAGTTTCAACCCACTTGATGGTGAATATCATCCATCCTTTCAGATAACACTTTCACAAACTCTGGCACATTTTCAGGCAACTCTTTGTAACGTGGGCGTCCTGTTATCAGGTCCACTAGCAACCGAAGTTCCCGACCAAACATCAGCTTTGCTGGAATGTATCCAATGCCAATTCCTGTCCCAGTGTCCAATTGTACTTTTCTACCATCCCATCAGACTGTGGGTGAAGTGGTGTTGACCTGGTCTTTCATGTACCAAACAACTTGCAGAATTCATGGAACACAGCTGATTCAAAATTACGGCCTTGATCCGAATGCAGTTCATATAGCATACCAAACCTGAAGAAGAAGTCACTAATAGCCAAAGCTACAGTTGTAGCTTCCTGATTTGGTATTGCATATGCCTCAGGCCACTTGATGAAATGTACCTATTTCCTGCACGAGTTCGGGGCAATGGACCAGCAATGTAAAGGGCTATTCTTTCCATTGGTGTGCCAACTTGATATAACTTCATTGGAGCATTTCCCTTATGCTTGTGTCCCCTTTTAGCACAACATGTACTGCATGTCCTGCACCATTCTTCCATATCTTGCCTCATACCTATCCAGTAAAGTCTCTGTCGTAGGTGACTCAATGTCTTCTTAACTCCAAGATGTCCTGATGTTAAACTATCATGGGATTGACGCAGCACAACTTCCTGTAACTTTCTTGGTTTAACCATTTGCCAAGTCCTCACTTTCCCATCTCCGGAGAAGAATACTATCTTCAAGCTTCAACTGGTCCCATTGTGTCCAATAGTTCTTTGTCACAGGGCTTAAGCTAGACACCTTCTCCCAGGCAGGGTGCAAAACACTTGCTTGTAGAAAATAAATTATTGGCTTCAAATCTTGGTCTTTCTACTGTTCTGCTTGAATATCTATACTTGGTTCCACTTCACTATCATCAACTCCTTCAGTCACTTTGACTTCAGCTTGATGACACCTGGTTAGTTCAACCTCTCTTTTGCAACAATGTCTGCAGCCATTTTTGCAGGATCTTCGGTTCAGTCTGTCGGCATTTCCATGAGATTTTCCTTCTCTATATTCAATATCATAGTTATACTGGTCTATCTTTTTGATCCAACATGCCAGTTATCCCTCTGGGTTCTTTAATGATCTTAACCAGCTATAGCTGCAAAGTCCTTCACAAACTTCCAGTAATAGGTACAGAGTCCCAAGAAACTTCTTAACTCTCCCACATTGTCTAATGTTGGCCAATCATGCACTGCTTTTACCTTGTCAGGATCAGTTTGCACACCATGCTCACTTACAATGTGACCCAAGTAAAACACCTCTTTCTGGAACAAGTGGCATTTCATGGGATGGAGTTTGAGGTTTGCTGCTTTCAAATGCTTGAATACTTCCTCTAGCTGGAATATTTCCTCATCAAACGTTGTTGCAAACACAATGACATCATCCAGGTACACTAGGGCTATCCTCCATTGTAGGCCTTCCACTACTCTTTCCGTCAGCCTTTCAAATGTTGCTGGAGCATTGCTAAGCCCGAAAGGCATCACATAGTGTTGCCAAAGACCTTGGCCATAACTAAATGCAGTCTTACGTTTATCTGCTTCAGCCATTTTCACTTGATGGAAACCCGACTTTAAGTCCATAGTTGAAAACCACCTGGCTCCACTTAAGGCATCAAAAGTATCATCAGTTCTTGGCAGTGGGTATGAGTCTTTTTCGGTTATACTGTTAAAAGCAATGAAGTCCACACAGCAACTTTGGGTCCCATCCTTTCCCCCGGACTAACACGACGGGAGCTGACCCGGGACTATCTGATTTCTCGACTATCCCTTCCTCAATTAGGCCATCCATGACCTCCTCCATCTCTTGCCTCTTTGCTGGAGCTATTATCCTCAGAAGGATCTTTATTGGACGGTGATTGTCTCTGTTTATTTTGTGCTCCTCAAGGTCTGTGCAGCCGAGGTCATGATCTCTTTTTGAAAAGACGTCTGCATAATTTGCCAAATCTTCCCTCACCTGAAGAGCCTGTGATAATGACAAATGGACTATGCTCTTCTTGTAGAGGTCAGTTAAATGTTCTGAGAGAAGATGTCCTTTCTTTATTGTTGTAATTCGTACCTAAACATTGACTGGCTCTACCTCCTTTCACACACCCAACAATGCCCCTTCCTTAAGTGTCTGCTCACATTTAGAGAAATTAACCACTGTTATGGGTACTACTCGATGACCTGGCACAAGTGACCTTCCAATCTTCACGTCCACTGGCCTGGATGGGTCTTCCACTGCTTCCACAAGCATCGGGCTTCCTTGGGGATGTTTTTTTATTCTACCCCAAATTATCTTCTCTGACATAGAGGGTATTGTAGTTGACTTAAGTGCTGTGACATGCAAATCAACAGATCCAGCAACACTTACTGGAATGTGGCATTTGATCCTTCTGGAAACTCCAGCGTGCATGCTCCCAGTGTTGCTTGACTTTTGCTGTCGTAACAGTAGTTAATATTATGTGAAGGTTTGAATAAAGTTTTTACTTCAATGCTCAAATTATTAAATAGGCTGGTAATTTCATTAGCAGTTTCTGGGAATGAAACAAATTTGCTATGTTTTATGTTGTTGATAGGAGAAAGGTTAGAGTTAGCATAATTTGTTTATGGTTTTGAAGTTTAATAAAAGCCCTATCTAAAACTTTTGGTTGAAATTTCCAGATAGTGCTATATTCTTTAAATAGTTCAATTCTATTAGTAAGTCTTTTTTTTTTTTGTGGGTGAATATTTGTATAGCACGATGTACGTAGGTGAAGTAGGAGGATATTATCCGTGACGGGTTGTGATTAGATCTTATGTGTCGCAGTGTGGTGATAGAATGAGGTTACTTGTATATACTGGTGGTTTCTTTATAATTTTTTTCTCTTTACATTAACATTTAAAATAGGGGAGACAAGTGTTAGATTCTACTTCATATGTGAAAATTATGACATTGGGTCTCAAGGAAATAAGCATGGAAATAAGACATAAAGAACACGAAGATCACGTAGGTGAAGTAGGAGGATATTATCCTTGAAGGGTTGTGATTAGATCTTATGTGTGGCAGTGTGGTGATAGAAAATCACTATCCGTATGCAGAGTCATTCC
>NW_013676631.1:0-5645 GCF_000517525.1 Limulus polyphemus | reverse complement strand
GCGAATGTTCTACTTCTTACTAGATATAGGGTAGGCTGGTATATAAAAGAAGGGAATGTAATGTGTGTGTGGAGAGTGAGTAATTGATCTGCGGTCGGAGTATTATTGACGTTCGTTATTATAGATTGTTATAACGCGACTGTTGAGAATAAGTGTATCGGTAAAGTTGTATTTGGAAAGAATAAACCAGTTTTATTAAAGAACTTGTGTCGCTTAAGTTTCGTCGGAACGAAGTTACGGAAAATCAATTAACAAACAGAGACGTAACAAATAAGTGTGCTTAAATTATTTTCTTCATTATTAAAACTATCATTGTTTGTAATTTAGTGATATTGGTTGTTTAACTCATTAAAAGTGAAATAATATACATCTGCCTCTTGTCAAAAGTCTATATGATACATCTAACTTACGTTATACTATATCATAAGTTTCAATCTTGTCAGTAAATATTGAGAAAAAAAGTAATAAAAACCTAAGTAATTGGGTTTTTATTAGGTAAAGGATAGGCAAAATTTTCTTCCTTTTGTTTTGATAGTTAAGTTTATGGCTAAACTTAGGTAAATTTCTTGAATAGCTCATTATTTTTTACTGTATCATTCTTAATTACTATATTATTAGACTTCATGTTTTCAGTTTTATTGCATATGATTATTTTATACTTTATTTATTGTTTTAAAAGTGCTACTGTTTTTTTAACATTTAGTTGGGTGCAAGTTCTTAATTGAAAACATATTTTTATTCTCTACTTTGTATTTATTAATTTGAATTTCTCATTTGATCATTTAATATTGGTCAAATAAATTTCATATTTACATACACTTAATGACTGGACTTGATATTTTCAAAGCTTAAAATTTCTGAATTGAAGTATTTTACTATTGCTTAAGAATTGATTAATGCCATTTCTTAGTAAGCTTCACGTGTTGGACCTATTTTTATTTCATTATTTTAAGCCTACACAGTCAGATCATTTAGGTTTACAATAGCCTGCAGAAGTTTTCATACATATATTTTAGTTTATCTGTTTAGAATACTGTTTTGGCTTTGGAACACTTGTTTTTTTATTTGTTGTTTTTTCCTGACAAAACATCTTAAAAAGCATAACACATTTTAAAGATTAGATTGTAATTGCAGCAGGCACATGCTTTTCTTTCAAACATAATAGTTTGATGTGAAAGAAAATTGTTGCTAAAGTAAGGAGTAAGAGAGTATTGTTCCTTTAAGTATGTTGAACTATATTCACTAGATAAGAGTTGTTGTAACCACAAATTATACACGTGCTGCACGTAAACATTAGTTGATCTTGTTGTTCTTAACTATTCCTATTTCCCCAAGTGATTTTTTGCTTAATAATTTTGTACATTTTGTTGGTGTACCTTAATTTAGGTATGAAAGTTAATTTGATGTTTTACTGAAGTTTAAAAAAAATAATTATTGTGTTATTTAAATCAAGCTTTCTCTGTAACTGTCAACTTTTGTCACTATCTGGCATGTGTTTTGAAACTTGCATAGTGCATGTTAATAATGAGCTAACCTGTCAAATTTAAGTATTTTTAACAGGTTGACTGTAGTACTGGTCACAGTTTTATAAGCTGATTTTTTAGTATTATTTAGTTTGACCATTTTTTAACTTTAAATTCTGTATGGTTACTGTCTTTGAAGGCTGTTTAAATGGTATTAATTACACAATGTTTTTTCTTTATAAAGTTGATTATGTAATTTAACAAGTAGTAAAATTTTATGGCACTTAAGGTTTACCAACTTTAATTATTCTTGTATCCAAAATAAATGTATGTTTCCTAGGTATAGGTCTCGGAGCTGCAATTAATTCTCTGGAGGCAACACACTTGAAATCTTGGCACCACTGTTTAGTTTCCCTTTTGTTGTTTGCAATAACTATGGGCCACTATAAAGCAATGCAGATTATTGGATACAAGCCAAATCATGCTCTATCTCTAGCTCTGAAATGGTGTGAGAAACAGGAATATGTTCATGTGGATACTACACCTTTATATTCCTCAATGAGATACGTTGGTTCTCTGATTGGCCTTGGAGCAGCTTTGGTGCTAGGAAGAAAATATAAGCTTGTGCCTGTTATTAATTCAAGACATTATATCCTCAAACTAGGAACTGCGCTTATATCAATATATCTTACACAAGTAATGTTTAGTATGGCTCTCCCAGAAGAAGTTATCTATCTTTACATTATTGCTCTCATACGTTACTTCCTATTTCCTTTTGTTGTTGTTGTTTATGTTCCACTATGTATAAAGCTATTTATTTTGAGATTTACCTAATTAAGTCAGAATTAAAAAGTAAGCTTTTGGTGTAGGAATATGAAACATGAATATTAAATCTTTGGCAGATAGAAACAGAATGTATTAAGAATCAGGAAGTTATTGTCAGGAAATATATACAATCATACCGTATATTCTATATAAATAATTATAAAATGGACTAATAAAAAACTCTAGCTTATTTATCTATGTTCTTAAACCAAAGTGCAATGATAATTAACTGAAATATCAGTTTTGCTTCATCACATGTTTGAAAACAGATTGGTCTAAAATTATTAAAACTTTCCTTTCCGCATTGTTATATAAATTACTAATGTAAAAAATGTTTGTCCTGGAGACATAAAGATCAATAGTGATGGCAGAGCTTTAAAACTAAATACAGTTTAATTTGTTGAACATCTCCTGTTATTTTCAAATGTGTTTTTGGTGTAATACATTCAGCTTACTTAAGTACTGCATGAAACTGTTTCAAATATTGGTCTTTTTAAAACATATTCAGAATTGCATCTGTGAAAATGAGTTATAAAATTTCTTGACAGCTTTAGTTTCCCAAATACATCTAGTCAAGAATTTTTCATTGTGCCTTTCATGGAAATTTGTCTTTCAGCAGTACTATTATACATCATTACAGTAAAGCTACTCAAGCATTGTTACAATAAAATCCTCTTTAGTTCTGCTAAATGTATCAAAATTGTTTATTAAAAGTTCATGGTGTTGAACAGAGCTTCCACTGAAAACTAAAAAAGTTAAGACATCACTTTCAATTTCCATAGGATGCTATTATGTCAATTTAAAAAATTTAGATATTTTACTTTCTCTCAGGTCAGTTATCTATTTTTAACAGTAAACATATGAAAATTTAAAACATTTATTATCTGCATGTATAACAAGTATTACACTAAAGTTTTGGTATCTTTGTAATTATATGTTATGTAATTAATTTAAAGAGCTAGCTATTTCACAGACGTACCTACACCAGTGTTAACAAGCTTCTATATCCAATAGACAGGGAGAAAGCTAGTATTAGTGCGGGGAGACAAGTGTTAGATTCTACTTTATATGTGAAAATTATGAAATTGGATCTCAAGGAAATAAGCATGGAAAGAAGATGTAAAGAACACCAAGATCACTTGAGTAAAGGTGAATTTCAGATATCTGCTTTAACAGATCACAAAATACTTTGAGATGAATTTTTTTCCCTACACCAACCCAAAACTAAAAACGAAGAAATTGTTTAGAAATCATCAAAGAAAACAATATCTCACTAAACTGTGATAATGGCCCTAGCAACATCAGCCATACTTGGCAAGGTATTTTCATCACACATACACTTGATCAGATGTACTTGACCTTTACCTCTAATATTGTCATCTGCTGACATCATTTCTGTCACATTAGTCCTTGTGTCTTTTGTCTTTGTAATTATATAGAAATTCTGTATTGTTTAGTACAGATCATTACTTGAAGAAGACAGATCTATGTTCTTTCAAAACATGTAGTATGTTCCACTATCAATAAAACTCTTCCTTATGCTCATAAATCGTTGTTTGCCTCCCTATTATTATATGTGCTTCCTTACCCGTATATAAGTGACATATATATCAGAATATTGTAAATTTTCTAGGAAAATGTTATTATCATTATAATCAACCAAATATGGTGCATAATCAATTACATGTACATGTATTTCTTTAAAAAGAAGGAATTGAAGTTCCTGAGTTTTTGAAAGTGATGTGTTTTGCCTATTAATGACAGTTTACCAGATATTTTGATTATGTAAAGAATAATTTTTCCTTCCAATTTTCAAATTTCCCTAAAGTTTATTTATTGTGTTTTCTGGATTTTAAATGTTAATGTAAAAAGAAAAAAATGATAAAGAAACCACCAGTATATACAAGAAACCCCATTCTATCACCACACTGCGACACATAAGATCTAATCACAATCCGTCACGGATAATATCCTCCTACTTCACCTACGTAAATCATGCTATACAAATATCCACATACAAAAAAAAAAGACTTACTAATAGAATTGAACTATTTAAAGAATATAGCATTATCTGGAAATTTCAACCGAATATTTTAGATAGGGCTTTTATTAAACTTCAAAACCATAAACAAATTATGCTAACTCTAACCTTTCTCCTATCAACAACATAAAACATAGCAAATTTGTTTCATTCCCAGAAACTGCTAATGAAATTACCAGCCTATTTAATAATTTGAGCATTGAAGTAAAAACTTTATTCAAACCTTCACATAATATTAACTACTGTTACAACAGCGAAAGTCATGCAACACTGGGAGCATGCACGCTGGAGTTTCTAGAAGTATCAAATGCCAGTAAGTGTTGCTGGATCTGTTGATTTGCATGTCACAGCACTTAAGTCAACTACAATACCCCAATGTCAGAGAAGATAATTTGGGGTAGAATAAAAAAACATCCCCAAGGAAGCCCGATGCTTGTGGAAGCAGCGGAAGACCCCTCCAGGCCAGTGGAGGTGAAGATTGGAAGGTCACTTGTGCCAGGTCATCAAGTAGTACCCATAACAGTGGTTAATTTCACTAAATGTGAGCAGACACTTAAGGAAGGGGCATTGTTGCGTGTGTGAAAGGAGGTAGAGCCAGTCAATGTTAAGGTACGAATTACAACAATAAAGAAAGGACATCCTCTCTCACAACATTTAACTGACCTCTACAAGAAGAGCATAGTTCATTTGTCATCATCACAGGCTCTTCAGGTGAGGGAAGATTTGGCAAATTATGCAGACGTCTTTTTGAAAGGAGATCATGACCTCGGCTGCACAGACCTTGTGGAGCACAAAATAAACAGAGACAATCACCGTCCAATAAAGATCCTTCCGAGGAGAATAGTTCCAGCAAAGAGGCAATAGATGGAGAAGATCATGGATGGCCTAATTGAGGAAGGGACAGTCGAGAAATCAGATAGTTCCTGGTCAGCTCCCGTCGTGTTAGTCCAGAGAAAGGATGGGACCCAACGTTGCTGTGTGGACTTCAGTGCTCTTAACAGTATAACTGAAAAAGACTCATACCCACTGAAAAGAATTGATGATACTTTTGATGCCTTAAGTGGAGCCAGGTGGTTTTCAACTATGGACTTAAAGTCGGGTTTCCATCAAGTGAAAATGGCTGAAGCAGATAAACCTAAGACTGCATTTAGTTATGGCCAAGGTCTTTGGCAACACTGTGTGATGCCTTTCGGGCTTAGCAATGCTCCAGCAACATTTGAAAGGCTGATGGAAAGAGTAGTGGAAGGCCTACAATGGAGGATAGCCCTAGTGTACCTGGATGACGTCATTGTGTTTGCAACAACGTTTGATGAGGA
>NW_013676630.1:8386-16483 GCF_000517525.1 Limulus polyphemus | reverse complement strand
ACTTGTTTTCTATCAAACCTGATTCTCACCTGTTGAATAAAATTGTTATGTTAGAACGACTTGTTTTCTATCTTACCTGATTCTCACCTGTTGAATAAAATTGTTATGTTAGAACGACTTGTTTTCTATCTTACCTGATTCTCACCTGTTGAATAAAATTGTTAGGTTAGAACGACTTGTTTTCTATCTTACCTGATTCTCACCTGTTGAATAGAATTGTTAGTTTAGAACGACTTGTTTTCTATCTTACCTGATTCTCCACCTGTTGAATAGAATTGTTAGTTTAGAACGACTTGTTTTCTATCTTACCTGATTCTTGACTGATAGAGGGTCAACGCCACAGAAGCGGTCAGTTTAATCACGAAGACTGTTTATTACGATGACAAGTTAGTGTCTTTCTTGTATTGTTTTCTGTTGAATGTAGAAGATCATAGGCACGGAGCGTCCGTTACGAAAGTCACAAGAAACTTCGGAATGATCAGCTTAACGTAGGACCACGTTTAAATACACTGGTCTTCCAGCATTTTCAACATTTTTTTTTTTGAAATACTCTCGTGCCCCAGCACTTACAACTCTTTCTCGAGTTCAAGCTCGTGTGGTCACAGTCGTACGAACGTTCGGGTTTTGTAGTCTAATCTCTCCTGCTGTTACTCGTTACACCGAGTTGACGTCCGAATCGTTGTATGACGTCACGACTCTAACTACCAATCACATAGCACCGTATTCAGAATTTTCCATTATCTCCAACAGCCATTCTATTATTGAGTATTATTGGATTATGATTATACATTGTTTTTAAATTCTAGTTTCCATAGTGACCAGTAACAAACCCTGATCCAACGCAAGACTAAAAGAGTTAGTGTGTGAGGAGGTGGGAGGGGGTTGAGTTCTTCGCTAAAAGACACTTACATTTTGTCAGCCTAGGTTATAAGGATTTTATATCATTTTCAAATATCGGGTGGTTTATCAATAAAATACATTAAACAACACCAAAACCTTACTCTAAAATGTTTTCCAAAGTAAACATCTAAACCTATATTATTATTATTAAACACAGAACAACCAAACAGTCTTATCGGTGCTATTTTGGACTTTATACTTCCGGTTCGTCAGATCCGGTATGACATTTACGTTTGTAAGACGTGAAGCGTAGAAGAGCTTGTTCGAGACTTGTTTGTTTGTTTTAGACAAAAGCCATATTGCGCTATATGCTCTGTCAACCGCTGGGAACCGAACCCAGAATTTTAGCGTTGTAAGTCCATAAACGTACCGCTGTCCAAGTGGGTGGGACAGGATTTAAGACACTTAATAAATTACTGTTCGGATTGAAAATACCAAACACCTTTATAAGAACGATGTTCTAGGTCTCCATGATATCTTTGGAACTACTTCCTGTATTGTTGACCATGGACAGGATTTAATACACTTAATAAATTACTGTTCGGATTGAAAATACCAAACACCTTTATAAGGATTGAAAATACCAAACACCTTTATAAGGATTGAAAATACCAAACATCTTTATAAGGATTGAAAATACCAAGCACCTTTATAAGAACGATGTTCTAGGCCCCCATGATATCTTTGGAACAACTTCCTGTATTGTTGACCATGGACAGGATTTAAGACACTTAATAAATTACTGTTCGGATTGAAAATACCAAACACCTTTATAAGGATTGAAAATACCAAACACCTTTATAAGAACGATGTTTTAGGCCCCCATGATATCTTTGGAACAACTTCCTGTATTGTTGACCATGGACAGGATTTAAGACACTTAATAAATTACAGTCCGGATTGAAAATACCAAACACCTTTATAAGAACGATGTTCTAGGCCTTCTAGGCCTTCCTGTATTGTTGACCATGCTCAGTCTGATGGCCATGATTACACGCTATTGTCAGACACCACCATTTTCATTGATACAAGGAAGGAGATGTCAACCTGAGACAAACATTTCCACAGGCCTTCCACTGTACGCAGACCTTTTAAACAAATCAAAAATCATAAAAGTCTATGCGAAGTCTTGTTATGGAAATGTTCTGATTCAAGTTTCTTCATCCATTTTTCGGATGAGAAAAGTTGTGAATTCCAGTTTTGACTAGAAGCTTTGACTGAGCCCTTGTTTATTATATTGCTAATAATATCGGGAACATGCCCATTTTAATTGCAATGCCTTTTTGGGTCGGAGGATTCTCATTCGTAACTATAAACATTACTTTGCGAATGAGGGTGGGCGTTGCTCATGATTGGCTCGATTTCAGAGCCTGTTTCTCTCCTAAACACTAATGTGTTCGAATTTACCCGCTTTGATCGAATACAATTAAGGTACCCTAATTCTAGTACTGTGCCTTTTGGATCTAAATTATTAAACAATCTCGCTTTGTTAATATTTATCTTTAGTATGGATATCCAAGGCGACATTGAATCATCGAAAATTATAAATTGTGACTCTGATACCATATACAAATAATTAATATAAAACACGATTCATCCTCTATACCTAGTTGTAATTTTACATATTGCAGCCAGAAAGTGTTAATATAGTTACACTCCTGTCTGATCTGTTAATCATTATACTTGGAGACATACAAATCTTTATTTCTGCCTCCTAGGTACGAGCTACCCGAGGGCTATCTGTACTAGCTGTCCGTAATTTAGCAGTGAAAGACTAGAAGGAAGGCAGCTAGTCATCACCACCCACCGCCAACTCTTGGGCTTCTTTTTTACCAACGAATAGTGGGATTGACCGTCAAATCTCTCCATTCGTTGGTAAAGAGTAGTCCAAGTGTTGGTGGTGGGTGGTGATGACTAGCTGCCTTCCCTCTAATCTATCACTTCAAAACTAGAGACTGCTAACGCAGATGGCCCTTGAGTAGCTCTGCGCGAAATAAAAAAATAACAATTTAAATTTTTAATAAAAGAAAGCATAAAAAGTTTAAAAGTGACTGATGACCACCTGGATACAACAGATTTTAGCTACACACAAACACGTTAAAATAATTTCTGAAGGATATTTTGCTCCTACACTAGATGGCGTGCAATATAGACTATTTATATAATTTATACTGTTTGCTACACAGTGAGCTATCTGTACTCTACCCACTGACGGTATCAAGACGCGATTTTTAGCGTTATAAGCCCTTAGATTTACCGAACAGGCATATGTTATATACTGTTTGTGTTTAACGAAAACAAAGCTTTTTCCAGAATTCTGTGTAAAAAAATGTTTACCAGAAATCCTCGTGTTATTTATAGTTATATTGTCCCCATTGTTAGTCACGTACTTCTGAATTTTACCCGAATTTTCTAGATTCGAGTTTTACTAGTTAGTACTATTGAGACTGTTGCCTTCTCGTTATGAATGTTGACTCGAGTTTTAATCTGATAATTGCTGATAGCTGGAGGCCGTTTTGGTGAAGTTAGTTCCTTGAAGAAGGAAACTTTGAAGAGATTGTTTTTCTGATAAGATGTTCGGGCTCTAAGTAACAGTGCATGTTTTGAAAATACCCATTCCGACTCCTGAGACCACGTTTTCAGAACAGTCGTTAAGAAGGAGAAAATTTATTTTGGCTTGTGAAAGACAGTGTGTTTACAAACAGACAGTTACTGTGCACTTTATACGACAAACAAGCCCCATGTGTCTGCAGGTGATAAGCCTATTTACAATAATTTGGACCCTACACTAGAGGGCGAAAGGTAGGAAAAACCCCTGTGTGTAATTTGATCTGGAGATAAAACGACAAACACAGGATGTTATAAACTAAATTATTGGAAACAACAAGAAATCAAAACGTGTAATGAGATGTCGTGTACCGATAGGCCACATGTTGCTACCAGCACCACCTATTGACAAGATTAGATAATATTATTTTCTATCATTTTTTGAAAACTTTCCAATAACAAATACAATGCCTGGCCCCAATAATAATACTACTGTTATTATTTCTAACATTTATTGTTGTGATCTTCGACTCTAACCTGTTCAACAGTACCTAGTACGCTTCACCGTGCACCGTTCTATTATATTGTTGTAGTTTTGTATTATATTCTGTTAGTATAATCTAATACTAGGGGGCGAAGTAGTGATAAAAAACGCAAAAATGCAAACCTTTGACCTCCCATCCTGTTGACGGATCTTCACCAAATGTGGAATGGAGGTTCATTTGGTCCATGGAGAGATACACACAAACTTTCAGTTTTGCATTTTGCGATTTTTATGGGTGTTTTTACGTTTTTTTATGCCACCATCTCACCTCATTTGGGTGGATCTTCACCAAATGTAATAAGGAGGTTCATTGGGTTCATGGAAAATAAAAAAAAATTCAGTTTTGGGTACGCTCGGTGTTAACGATATCTAACTATACTTTTCTTACATATAAAGATTAGATTTCATCAGTTGGGTACCCCCGGTGTTAACGATATTTAACTATACTTTTCTTACATATAACGATATTTAACTATACTTTTCTTACATATAAAGATTAGATTTCATCAGTTGGGTACCCCCGGTGTTAACGATATTTAAATATACTTTTCTTACATATAAAGATTAGATTTCATCAGTTGGTTACCCTCGGTGTTAACGATATTTAACTATACTTTTCTTACATATAAAGATTAGATTTCATCAGTTGGGTACCCTCGGTGTTAACGATATTTTCGTGTGTATAATTGTGTATTTCACTCGAATGTATAACTAGATATTTGTGAGGATGTAATTAAAGCTGAATATTTCGCGTGATTGTAAAACTAATAATCCACATTTTCCACGAGGGTATGCTGTCATATCTTTGCTTAAATTAACTATTTTTTTTTAAATAATCTAATAGTTGAATGTTATTATTTTATTTCAAATTTGCACAAACCGTCTCGAGGGGATATCTGCGCTAAACGTCCCTAATTATGAAGTGATAGGTTAGAGAGAAGGCATCTAGTCAACACCACCCACCGCCAACTCATGGACTACTCTTTACCAACGAAAAGTGGGATGAACTGTCACATTATAACACCCTCGTGGCTGAAAGGGCGAGCATGTTTAGGGGACGGGATTTGGTCGAGTGCCCTTACCTCCAGCCCATGACAGACCTTTACTTGGGTAGAGTTTGTGTATAATGTATGTGTGTATTAATTAAAATTCCTAAATCATGATGCTGATTTCAGCCAATTTTACGACAAACTTTTTATAAATGAAGTAGGCCTAGTAGTGAGGCTTAGTAGTGAGCAAGCTCAGACTAAGAATTCAATGTTCGCGGCTCACTTTCGCATAAACGCGCTCCGCACTTTGAGGCCGCATGTGCTATAAAAAGTGTATCTCACTATACCTCCAGACAGGATTAGTCCAAGAATTGATGGCGTTTTCTTCAAGTCTATCTCTTCAAAATTTGGGGCGGTTAGTGCTCTGTGCGAAAATTTCTGAAACAAAAGATATAAATCGAATGAAGCAGATTCATACCCGAGTCAAACTCGTTAATAAGAAGTGAGATATCAATCAAGAAAAATAACTCAAAGTGTTAAAAAAAACTGGGTCAAAATGAGTCTACGCTGAAAAAAAAACAGAACAAAAGAACTGAATAAATAATGCATTAAAGCCATTTTGGTATATTGATGTTTTTAACAACGATTAATCCTTGTAAATCATGTCGAGACGCCACGCCCCATCTAAGATACAATAATCCTCCGCTGGAGGACGCGACAGTGGTTGGTTTGAAGTTTCAGAATCTTATCTGTCATTTTGTATTGGTGCCATTGTGTTGTCTGTATATTTAGACTGCTAATGGAATCATTGAAGCAGAAGTTTCCTCGTTGATCTATCTAGAGTCGTCACGTAAGCCTAACTATGATTATAAACGTTCCTATTTGGATCTTTACAGCATGGTGAATATGTACGCCCCTCAGAACCATGGAGGAATTGGATACTCTCGTTCCTAAGTCTTTTCTTTTTAAGCTGTCGGCTAAAAATGAATTATCATTTTTTATAAACTTGAAACCTTCATTTTTTATCTTGTTTAATGTAAAAGAGAGGGGCCAAAAGTTTTCTAAGGACTCCTGATCGTATTACATTCATATATGACGTTGCCATAACTATACAAAACTTAGACAGTGACGAGTTCTTTGTTCTGTATTCGGGTTATGTTATTCTTGTATTATTTGTGATTTTTTAATATAACAACGAAAAACCAAAATAATATGGTTATAATTAATGTTTTATTTTCGTCAAAACAGAAGGAATATAATTATAAATTATTTCGACCAGTTCGTATATTAAATACGTACAAATATACATGTTTTGCCTCCCCCCCCCCAGTGTCTCAGCGACATGTATGCGACTTATAACGCTAGAAACCGGGTTCCGATACCCGTGGTGGGCACAGCACAGATAATTCATTGTGGCCTTAACTGCAAACAAAACATGATTTTTTTTATCAATTATCATTTCCTGCACACTCACGTAATTACAGTATTGTTCGGAAAGGTTTGAACAGAGACGTCATAACTAAGAACTTACAACAATGGTGTACTGAGAAGGATCTGAAGTCGTGGATAACAAATAACTCATTGAGAAAGATTGGTTTTGTATTGTTAAAAATACAGTATCAAATGACAAATATTATTAATTTATCTCATGCCTCATACTCTTAGAGAAGGAGATCACACTACAACAATTATTGTTGTCGTATACAGATAGTGTTCAGTTTGTTACCTTGTTTGTTGTATCCCAGCTAACCTGATGAGCTCTGGATTGAACGAAATGCGTCGTCGGCAATGGATATGGAGTGCCATTCTGTGGTTGAAGTACTATTATTATACACTTCTAATTCTTTAAAAACCCTTAAAATGGACTTTGCTGTTATAAGTGTCTGTTTAGTGCGGATATTACTGTCACACTTATCTATCTCTGAATGGACTTTGCTGTCACACACACATATATATCTTATCTCTTGACGGACTGTTTTGATATACATATCTGAAACCGGTATGATTCAGTGACAAGTGGTGAATCGAGTGATAGACTTGTTTTATAATTATTTTCAAATTCCTGTATAGTATTTCTGTTACATTTATGTTTCTGTTTGTACAACTCGTACGTTATTAGGGACAATGTAATCAACAAAGTCATGGACCCACCAGATATTCAGTTGTAAAAATAGCTTAGAAACACGCGTCTACACAGCCATTGTAATGAGCACCATCTGTAATTCTAGGGTTAAGAAACATTTTGTTAAAGTGACTAAGACTGAAGAACCGGTTTCATGCAAGTACATAAAGTTATAAAATATGTGTTAATTTAAATAGATGTATCTATATACACTGAGTGGTCACAAGTAAATAGACACCTAATTTTTCGTCATTTAACTGATTTATGCTAACTAATTTGTGTTCACAGAGCACTATATAAATGAAAATGGTCCGCATACTAATTATCTTGTGCTTCAACATGCCTAGAACTCAAGGTTCTCTCGAATTGTCAGATTTTGTTAGAGGAAGGATAGTTGGTTAAGCAGATGGTTGAATAAGTCAGCGGCAAATTTCGCAGAATTTGGGAATCCCGCTTTCGACAGTCAACAGAATCATCGTGCAGTTCAGCAACGTCCAGGTCGTCCTGGTCCATCGGAGAGGACATAAAGGGCTGTCAAGAGAAGCATCGAAATGGATCCCAGATTAACGACTGCAGAAGTGGCCAAAGTTGGTGGGATGAGCCCGAAATCTGTTCAACGGATTCTCCACAGATTGGGGTATCGTTGCAGAGCAGCTAGACGGAAGCCCTTATTAAGACCTGCCAACATAGTCAGACGAAAGAAATGGGCAAGTGATATGATGACTAAGCCTCTGGACTTTTTGAAGACCGTATTGTTCTCAGACGAATCAAGATTCGCTCAATTTTTGGACAGTGGGAGGATATGGGTCTGGAGAATGCCTCACCAAGAGTTTTGGCTCAACAGATTGCAGCCAACTGTGAAGCATGGTGGTTTCAGCGTGATGGTTTGGGGAGCTGTTTGGTGGAGATCGAGCTTAGTGGAGTGCGTTGGGAACATAAATTTTGCGAAATACGTCGAAATATTGGAGGAAGGACTCTCGCCACTTTATACCTCG
>NW_013676630.1:7725-8260 GCF_000517525.1 Limulus polyphemus | reverse complement strand
CATTTTTACTGAAAAGGTGGTGTCTATTTACTTGTGACCACGCTGTGTAGTTTGTTTGTAGGTGGCGAAGGAAGAAACGCAAGCCGGATGAACAAGGTTATATTTCAACCAGTAATTACTGGCGCCATCTGGAGGAGATACTGTTACACGTTTGTTAATACAATTAATTAAAGGTGGTTTGTTTATTTGTAATTAAGCACAAAGCTGCACAATGGACTATCTGTGCTCTTCCCACCACAGGTATCAAAATCCGGTTTCTAGCGTTGTAAGTCCACAGACATTCCACTGTGCCACTGGGAGGGGGCAATTAAAGGTGGGGAGAACCCTCTTTAGAAAATAATGTAATTTGTAAAATATCCATATCCAAAGTTAGTTTGGTTTCTCTATCAGTTGGGAAATTAGTCGTTGTGTGACACACCACGAAATCAACCTGTAGATAGCCAGACAGATGGATACATAGATATATTTGTCATTACAATCTTGACATATTATATAACATAGAAATACAATTCTTACTTTCACTATAGATATATAT
>NW_013676630.1:2735-6725 GCF_000517525.1 Limulus polyphemus | reverse complement strand
AAATATTATTGTTTGTTTCCCTCTTTTTTTTTAAACAATTTCAGTGAAGTAGTTTAAAAAGTGAACATTTATTTTTATAATTCAATAGCAATATATATTTTCAGTATCACCAGTTTCTTTAATTAAATTGAGGTTCAGAGAATCTGGATTAATAGTAATATATATATATCATTAATATCACCAGTTTCTCTAATTAAATTGAGGTTCAGTGAATCTGGATTAATAGTAATATATATATCATTAATATCACCAGTTTCTCTAATTAAACTGAGGTTCAGTGAATCTGGATTAATAGTAATATATATCATTAATATCACCAGTTTCTCTAATTATGGATTACATTGGGGTTTATAAAAGCTGGAATGGTTCCTCCAGGTCGGTACAAGTACCCCAGAGTGCTGGACTGATGTTAAGGGTATATTTATAGAACCCATGCCTTCCAACTGACTGCATGTACATACAATCGACTCCACCACATGCTAGGGGCATGTGAATTAATAAGTAAACAACACCAATGAATATTTCATTAATGAATGAGAGTCGCTATGAAGGCAGCAGTTTTAACTAGGCAGGATGAGTTGTCTTGGTGGACATGATGTGTTGGAGTTAGTGAAATGATTTACTCTTTCTGCACTCCCCAAGTTAAAATTCAGACTTTTAGTTGGTTGGTTGTTTGGCGTTTAGTGGCGCTAAACAACCAGTAAAAAAGCTACGAGTAAAATACAATAAAGTGTAAAAACAAAACAATTTAAAAATGAAACAATGCCCAAAAATTAGGTCAAGTTCTAAATAGAAGTAAAAAGGCTAATTATCCATAAAAAACTAAATACACATTCAAGTTAGACAGTGTCACCGTCCAACGTCAGGGGTAAACCCTTAGAAAACACGTCCAAAATGGTGCCGCTGCTGACGTTCGTAACGGCGGCACGAAAGTAAAATGTGGGAAATTGTGACCTAAGGGTCACACATTGGTGGATCAGTCCCAGATAAAGGAAAACGAAGAGTTAAAAACTGTGACCAGTGCGTAGCCTACACGAGACAACTTCCTTATGGAAACTAGACGGCCACTTGACAACAGAAGGTTTGATCTGGAAATGCTTGTTATGACGTTGCTCACCCCAAGTCGACTTGCCAACTGGCGCGAAGCCGCGCCTTGAATACAGGACCACAATCCATATATGGGACAGACACGGCTGTGACAGCACCAGAACAGGCGGGCTTAGCTCGTTACCATGAATACCGACGTGGCCTGTTATCCAGAAAAACTGGATGGAAACGGAAAATAGAGAAAAATGGGCCAGTCGTTGTTGAATATCGACGATAACAAGGTGAGAACTAACGTTAAGCGATGCCAGGGCCAGTAGAGAATCAGTATAAATAGTACAATTACTGTACTACTTGGAATTCACGTGATCCAGGACATACAATGAACACAGAAACTGTAGAGGGGGTCCTGTGAGAAAATACCGAGCAAAAACAAACCATGGGACATCCCACAGAGTCACCTGATTTCGAACCATCCATAAAAACGGGAACAGAAGAATGGTTCAAAAGATGTTCGGCAAAGAGAAGATGGCATTTAACAATAAACAACCAATTAACAATTTCAAATGACATCTTAACAACGAAACAACCAACTAACAATTTCAAATGACAACGAAACAACCAACTAACAATTTCAAATGACAATTTGAAATTGTTGTTGGTTGTTTCGTTGTTAAGATGTCATTTGAAATTGTTAGTTGGTTGTTTCGTTGTTAAGATGTCGTTTGAAATTGTTAGTTGGCTGTTTCGTTGTTAAGATGTCATTTGAAATTGTTAGTTGGTTGTTTCGTTGTTAAGATGTCATTTGAAATTGTTAGTTGGTTGTTAAGATGTCATTTGAAATTGTTAGTTGGTTGTTTCGGGTTGGTTGTTTCGTTGTCATTTGAAATTGTTGGTTGGTTGTTTCGTTGTCATTTGAAATTGTTGGTTGGTTGTTTCGTTGTCATTTGAAATTGTTAGTTGGTTGTTTCGATGTCACTTGAAATTGTTAGTTGGTTGTTTCGTTGTTAAGATGTCGAACAATTTCAAATGACAACGAAACAACCAACCAACAATTTCAAATGACATCTTAACAACAAAACAACCAACTAACAATTTCAAACGACATCTTAACTATAAAACAACCAACTAACAATTTCAAATGACATCTTAACAATAAAACAACCAACCAACAATTTCAAACGACATCTTGACAACGAACCAACAATTTCAAATGACGTCTTAACAACAAAACAACCAACTAACAATGCGGAGAAAGGAAAACCCACTTGGCTGAGTTTTTAAGGAAGCCTTTTAAACACTTTAACCAGCTCGTTTAAGCTACGAAAAAGAATATTTAATGATATATAAAATATGAATTTGTTATAGACAAAACTACAGTATAAATTGACATTACTTCAAATAAAGAGTTTATTGCCGGAAGATAGACTCGGCTTTATGGCCAAAATGAGCCACTGTTTAGAGTTCACTACAAAAAAAAAATCTTTTTTAAACACAGCGCATACTGAAGCATGACAGAATCGGCTTAATCAAGGTAGGGACCTAAAATGAGCCACTGTTTACAATTTGGTGTTCATTAAAAAAACAAAAAAAAGCGTCTTCCCCTCTAGGTTAATGCCAGATCGGCATGTCTACAGATGTAGTGAAACCAAAAACACATACGTAAACCTAATCATGTGTATATATATGTACTTATATAGAGAGAATATAATAATTTGGTAGCGAAGTAGAGATTTTTCTCTAAACACAAAAGTAGTGTTCACGCAAGTTATTTTTTATTAATTATGCATTTTTTCGATGTGCTAGTTAAGGATACAAGTTGTGCAAACATGGAACCTTTGGGGAAAATAAAATATTCAAGATGGCCGCCCAAAACAGAAATATTTGTATTTTTGTTCGAAAATCACCTGCAGAAATCAACTCGTGCTATCGTCTTCTGTTTTTCGGGGCCAAGAAATTCATATTTTTACTTACTGTAAATGACATATGACACAATTTTGCAAAAAAATTCAACAGCTAAAATGGCGGCCATATTTCCACAGTTAGAACGATGATCGTCGAATAGATTTCTAGATTTTTGAGGTAAGGGATTTTGAATTCATGTAGTAGTTGTTCCAGATTTAAGTGTAAAGAGCCAACATTATAAGTGAGGTTAAAATGACTGCAACATTAAGAAAGTCAACAGCCATTTTAAAGTGATTTCATTATAATTTAGGCCCCAAGGAAATCGACGGTTATTAAAAGTACTTCCGTGCCTGGTGGCCATCGTGAATATTTTAATTTCTCAAAGGTTTCCACGTTTGAATCCCTTGGATCCTTAACGATGTACAATCAATAAAAACATGATGCGTGAACCCTACTTTTTGGGTTTTTTCTTTTTTCAGCTTCCAAACTGTTGTTATCCACGTTATAGTGATTTAAAACTTGGTTAAAAGACGTGTTGAGGTTGGGTTTCTTTAAAATTTTTTCGCAAAGTTCCCCGACAGCTATCTGCAACAAACGTCTTAAATTTTGAACTGATAGATAAGAGGGAAGGCAGCTAGTCAATAGCACCCACTGTCTGCTTTTGGGCAACTCTTGTTTGCCCGCAAACAGGAGTGGAGGAAGCAGCTATTGTTTGGTTAGGTAATTCAAAGTAGTGTGTAAAGCATGCTAGTAGTAGGGGGGGGGGAGCTCATGAAAATTTTGAAAAATAGGTGCTCTGAGATTGAATTTTGTGTTAATTTTACTATACTTTATTGAAAGTATTAATGATTTGTTAATTTTACTATAATTTATTGAAAGTGTTAATGATTTGTTAATTTTACTATAATTTATTGAAAGTGTTAATGATTTGTTAATTTTACTATAATTTATTGAAAGTATTAATGATTTGTTAATTTTACTATAATTTATCGAAAGTATTAATGATTTGTTAATTTTACTATAATTTATTGAAAGTATTAA
>NW_013676630.1:0-2024 GCF_000517525.1 Limulus polyphemus | reverse complement strand
ATTTGAAAAGATGATGCATCAAAACTATCAATTCCCTTTACAATCTTAAACACCTTAATAAGATCTCCCCTAACTCTTTTGTTTATCATGAAAAAACAATATCAGAGATCTTGACCTCTCCTTATATAACAACCTTACCATACCAGGTATCATTCTAGTAGCCCACCTCTGAACCCCTTACAACAATTCAATGTCTTTCTTGGGGTAAAGAGCCCAAGACTGAACACAATACTTCAAATGTTGCCTAATCATAGACCTATACAATGAAATTATAACCTCTTTAGACTTGTATTCAATATTTCTGTAGATACAACCTAAAATCTTATTCAACCTACCACTAGCAACAACATAGTGCTTGGATGGCTTAAGACAGTGGTTCCCAAACTGTTTTAGTCTGAGGCTCCCTTGATGTGAATAAAAAAGTTTGAGCCCCCCCCCAACCTATAAAAATGCCTTCAAATGTGATTTATCTATTTCAAGAAATAATTACTAATGAACTTTAATGATATCTATGAAGTATTTTATCTATTAAATTGTATGTTTGTAATTTATTGTGGCCTTTTCTTATTAATTTATATCTATTATAATTAGACCATTATCAATTTATTATGTTTGGGTTAAATCTATAGACTGATGAGCAATTAAATACACACTTAATTTTATGTAAGGTTATCTTATTTTCGTTTTAAAATATGAAGCAGTCCTGTAATTTAATTAATTCAACATAATTTTTATTGGCTTATTGTTTATTTATTCATATTACCTTTATTACCTTTAATTACCTTTAATGTATTTAAAGAAATCCTTACTATTAATTTTTACATTTTCAGCTAACCTTTTTTCATAGATCCTTTATTAAATTTGTGATGCTTTTCTTTAATTTTAACTCAAACTTTTTGTGAACCAACCTGGTTTTTTACTTGCAGCTACCCTTTTCTTTTTATAAGGAATATGTTTACCTTGAATATTTAAATATTTATCTTTAAAACATTTCTACATCTGATCAGTGTCTCCAGACAAATCAGCTGCCCAATTCACAACAGATAATTCTTGTCACATCCCTTGAAAATTTGCTTTTTTGAAGTTTGTAACCAAAATATCATTATTCCTTATCTCCATATGCAGCAAAACATTGAACCTAATAGAGCAATGATCACTTTCACCTAGATGTTCCCCAATTTCCACCTTCTCGATCATTTCTGTATTTGAAGTCAACAATAAATCTAAAATAGCATTGTTTCTAGTTGGTTCCTTGACTAACTGGTGAAGAAAGCCATCCTGAACAGTTTACAAAAACCTTTCTCCCTCATGGTTTGACTCTAGAATTTCCCAATCTATATGCTTGAAATTAAAATGACTCATAATTATGACTTCATTAACAGCTGAAATCTTAATATCACTGTAAAGTTTCTCACTAATTTCATCAGTATCATTTGGTGGTTTGTAACAAATTCCCACTAAAAGCCTTTTCCCTTTATATCCACTAACAGAAACCCAAATAGATTCAATCTCCTTGCTATTATCTTTTATATCCTCAACTTCAACAAGATGTAACTCACATTTTACATATAAAGCCACTCCTCCTCCCCTCTTTAATACTCTATACCTATCAAATAGTCTGTAACCCTGTATTTCAAAGATACTAGATGACATGATTAGTGACTGAATAGTGAGGGAATTAAGCAGTCAAGGAACACAGTAGTTAGTTGTTTCTAATACAGATGCTAGATATGATTAGTTACTGAATAGTGAGGGAATTAAGCAGCCAAGGAACACAGTAGTTAGTTGTTTCTAATACAGATACTAGATATGATTAGTTACTGAATAGTGAGGGAATTAAGCAGCCAAGGAACACAGTAGTTAGTTGTTTCTAATACAGATGCTAGATATGATTAGTGACTGAATAGTGAGGGAATTAAGCAGCCAAGGAACACAGTAGTTAGTTGTTTCTAATACAGATGCTAGATATGATTAGTGACTGAATAGTGAGGGAATTAAGCAGCCAAGGAACACAGTAGTTAGTT
>NW_013676629.1:12210-16431 GCF_000517525.1 Limulus polyphemus | reverse complement strand
ATTAGAGTTAGGATGTATTGATGTGTGACATATCCACCATTAGAGTTAGGATGTATTGAGGTGTGACATATCCACCATTAGAGTTAGGATGTATTGATGTGTGACATATCCATAATTAGAGTTAGGATGTATTGATGTGTGACATATCCATCATTAGAGTTAGGATGTATTGAGATGTAACAGGTACGTTATTAGTGACCAACTGTATAAATGTGGAATATTAAGTTTGACAAAAACTGTAATCTTATTACGTTAGTTAGTTTTTAACAATTAATATAAGAGGCATGTATAGTAATGCAGTTGTATACTTTTTTAAATCTCTGTTTCAAAATTATTTATTGAAATTAGACGTATTACGTTATATTTTTCAGAGTCGTTGTAAAACCTTCTGACGTCACAAGCGTCCACTGGAAAGTTGAACAAGTTTTCCAGTTTTGGGAAAGTGTCGTCTTCGTACCCGATTCCTACAACGTTGTTCATGTTTCTCTAGTTCTCCAAAGGGTGGCGCCCTTGTACCACCTGACCTGTGTGATGCCTGCAGTTCTAAGTGTTATTCTTACAGCATCAGGTCAGTGGTTCACCCCTAAAACATGTTCGTTAATCTAGAGTTCAATCAGCCACCTGTATTAATTTTCTTTCATTGAAAACAAGAAATATATAAGAATTAGTTAGAGAAATGATACACATGTTACATACGGGTCATGGATACCCCAGGAAATGTCAATCTGTAGATATTATCAGCTTTTCTGGATGTTATACTACTGTAAGAAATGATACACATGTTACATACGGGTCATGGATACCCCAGGAAGTGTCAATCTGTAGATATTATCAGTTTTTCTGGATGTTATACTACTGTAAGAAATGATACACATGTTACATACGGGTCATGGATACCCCAGGAAGTGTCAATCTGTAGATATTATCAGTTTTTCTGGATGTTATACTACTGTAACACCAGCGTTAGGTTTAAGGTTTTCGGCAGGAAATGAACCCATTGAACTCTACAATCCTCTTCCCTGTGTACGCTTGAAAACCGATCACGCCTACTCGTTCTCCTAAAATAACCAACAATGTTTGTTGATTCTCCATTTTTTGGGGGTTTTCCATTACTTTATTATCATACTCATACTTGTTAGTTAAGTTAAGATAAGTTGAACACTAGTTTTTTGCAGAAATGTTACATTTCTGACGTATTAATGCTTTTAAAAATAAATAAAATTTTCCTGAAGCGAGAATGAGTAATGATGTATCTAATTAATGAAGACAATATTTTTTGTATACTTTCACCGTTTCAATAACTGACTAGAGTAATGATGTATCTAACTAATGAAGACAATATTTTTTGTATACTTTCACCGTTTCAATAACTGACTAGAGTAATGATGTATCTAACTAATGAAGACAATATTTTTTGTATACTTTCACCGTTTCAATAACTGACTATTTTATTTACGAGAATGAGTAATGATGTATCTAATTAATGAAGACAATATTTTTTGTATACTTTCACCGTTTCAATAACTGACTATTTTATTTAAAAATGAGACAGTACAAAAAGCGCATATAACTAATTCTGAATGAACTGGAAACCAACTACAAGAGAATCGGCCATTTCAAATTAACTGAAAAACACATCGTGCCAATTTACGTTAATACCATGTGAAAAAGTAGTGTTACGTCTCTGTTAGTTTGTTAATTTTCCGTAAAATTTCCTTTCGAAAAAAACTAGTCCTTTCTTAAATAAAACTAGTTTATTCTTTCTCAATACAACTTTGCAATACACTTAATTTCCACAGTCAGTTGAACTTAAACAAACGCTTTAATTCACAACGAACGATTCACGCACTACCGCGCTTGACTCAATTGTCCGTCTCTATCTCTGTCTGCAATTCAATTCCATTGTTGCCGGTCTTATATATTATAAAAGCGTACATCTCGTCTCTTCGTGGATCTTCTAGAAACTCATCACGTGTTACCAGAGTCACGTGACTTCCTCTGTCGTAACACTAGTATAAATATTGCGTGTAACTTGTTTGCTTGCTAGATAATGTATACTGGTTTCAGAACATAGGTCTTAAGTGAAAAACCTCTACAAAACCGACACAAAAACCGGTATAAGAACCTCTACAAAACCGACATAAAAACCTCTACAAAACCGACATAAAAACCTCTACAAAACCGGTATAAGAACCTCTACAAAACCGACATAAAAACCTCTACAAAACCGGTATAAGAACCTCTACAAAACCGACATAAAAACCTCTACAAAACCGGTATAAGAACCTCTACAAAACCGACATAAAAACCTCTACAAAACCGGTATAAGAACCTCTACAAAACCGGTATAAGAACCTCTACAAAAACTGAAATATTGCAATGTATAAAAATGGTTGTTATATCTTTGTTCTTATATCAGTGACTCACAGGCTTCATAAGTTTAGACGTACCTTTTAATTCAAGTGATGAGGATAGCATGTTGACTGTTTGGTGAATGTCTTGCTCCCAACGAATCACACTTGAAACAGCAACCAAAAAGCAATTAAAGATGGCGACCCCCATTTCTACGATTGGAAGACACCATATTGGTCAAGGCAGAGATCAGCATTAGTGACGCCAATGTGACCTCTACGGGCTACGAGGTGACACTATGAAATCACATGATATAAGGATGTAGACTTACGACCGTTAGTGTTGCTATATGCAGAGTGTCAGATCCTCTTCCTAATGGAAAATAACACTCTGTAAAGACACTTGACAGCTTGAGATGCAATGTTGATGGAATGAAGTACCTCTGGTGGTAAAATGGGCCGTGTTTGTTCAGAAGCTCATTGACTCACTCATTTTAAACAGATCAAATCGATGTACGATTCCCAGTAGTTTCTGAGGTGCTAATACTCCTTATTAACAATCATTAATTAGGCTACCAAATCTATAGTACCAAATGTGCACATATATTCCAGTGTAAGATATTTTAATATTGATTACATAACTGGATATGTGACGTTTACTTTAGGTAAAAATTAGTCCGAAGATATCGCTGATATCATGTACTATAACAGCAGTTTGTTTGTCTGTTGGTTTTGAATTTCGTGCAAAGCTACACGAGGGCTATCTGCGCTAGCCGTCCCTAATTTAGCAGTGTAAGACTAGAGGGAAGGCAGCTAGTCATCGCAACCACCGCCATCTCTTGGGCTACTCTTTTACCAACGAATAGTAGGATTGACCGTCACATTATAACGTCCCCACGGCTGAAAGGGCGAGCATGTTTGGTGGGACGGGGATTCGAACCCGCGACCCTCAGATTGTGAGTCAAGTGCCCTAACCACCTGGCCATGCCGAGCCTCATATAACAGTAGTTATATATACAATTACAATTCTACATGTTTCCGTGGAAAAAAAAAACATTCACCATTTACAAGAGACCGGAAGAAACACAGGAAGTTTGATTTTTATACAAAATGTTTTTTCCACCAAAACATGTAGAGTTATAATTGTATAGACTTTTAAATTGTATATTTTGCTTTTAACTTTATAGAATAAATAACTATGTATTTTATAAATGTCGAAGTTCTTACTTATTTTATTAAATCTTTGCACTAGAATGGCCATAGAATATATGGAGTAGTTATAGTTAAATACAGTGTAGTTAATGGTTTACTTTTTAATTTAGTTGATAAATGATTACAAATATATTTTGGATCAGGGTTCTTCTTTGATTCTCGTCATGCCAGCCGTTACATTGTCGGCCTAGTAAATTTTGGAATAGTAACATTTCTACTGCTTCATCTAAGTGTAGCGCTACCTGCCGGCTCAGAAGTACCAATTATTGGTAAGTTTGTTTATTTGTTGTTATCCAGAAAGATACATAATTTGTTTCTCGTTCTTTGCCCATTGCAGGGATCAAATTCAGAATCTTAGAGTTATAAAACCCTCAGTCTAACTGTTGTTTGTTTGTTTGCCGTCAAGCTCAAAGCTAACATAATGGGTTATCTGTGCTGTGCCCACCACAGGTAATGAAAATGGTTTTTAACGTGATAAGTCCACAGAGTTACCTGTGGGAATTATGTATGTCCATTAACTCGTCAAATGTTGAATATTTAAAAAATGTATAATGTTATTGCTTAGCATTTTAATATATTTACTAGCAAAGACCCACAAAACATTTCCTGACAAATTATTATCTTTATTGTAACAGTACTTCTTTAAATATAACATTTC
>NW_013676629.1:8361-11249 GCF_000517525.1 Limulus polyphemus | reverse complement strand
GTTTTACGTCTTGCAAACACTACCCAAAGTTAAACTCCATCGTCTTACAAATGAAATAGTGCACAAAATAAAAAAAAGCTTTACCACCTCATTAACTGTATTATATAACAAACACAGTTCTGACTCAAACCAGTATTGTTAGCATTAGTAACGTTTTTAATTACTATATTTTGTAATATATATCCCACCTTCTATCATTGCTTAAAGTACTAATAGTTATTAGATATTTGTAACTGTGTACTTACAAATATATGTATGACGATAGTTCAACTTTAACTATGAAATCGACTTTAGTTACACTTAGTTGTTAAGTAGAATGTGTTTTGAAATAATTGGGGTTATAATGTAAGATACTTGTTACTGTGTTCATTATAAGCAGGGATATAGTACTTACGTATATTAAGAAGTGAGAAACAATGGAGTGTTACGTTTGAAATATATTTAATTCCAGTTTGTTGGTAGATTCTATCAACATTCCCGGTTCGCTAACTTTTAAATAAAGGACCAACTGATATGTGGAATGGAAATACAAAATGTTCTTACTGTTTTTTGTTTAAGCGCAAATCTGCACAATGGGCAGTGACCACCACAGGAATCGATTTCCGAATTTTAGCGTTACAAGCCCTCTATTTGAGGTTATGTGTTGATTTTTACATTTAATTCCAATGCTTTTATCTAATTCAGGTATTATTTTGACATATACTTAAAAAAACCGTTAAATGATTATTACAGCTATGCCTTGTAAATACACCCTGGCGGTACAAAATACAACTAGAAAGAAATAAGAAAATGTCAAATATTGAACTAATACTTTTATTTAAAACATTTATATTTTTCTAGTACGATTCTGTGGAGCTTGTAACATCATGGCAGTAGCTTTCTTGATTGTTACGGTTATCGTCAACTCCGTTGGACGAAGACATGGAACGCCACCTACACAGATCGTCCGTTTGTTCAGAGGAGCCTTAAGTAAACCATTGTGTCTTCATGTGTTTTCCAGAGAAGACTTCTCTTCGGAAAGAAAAAATTATGCCGAATCGAGCGACGCAACCAATGAGATGGTGGATGATAAGTTCCAGCCTCATCTACGCGAAGACTGGTTGTTATTGGCTGACGGACTTGATCGTATATTTTTCTGGTTGTTTAGTTTAGTGTACGTAATCATATTAGCCGCAACTCTTGCAGCTTGAGTACAGCCTTGCTGTGCGTCGACATCACGTAGTTTAGACATGTAGTTTTTGTTGTAACGAACAATTATCTTGGGAGTAAAGTTATATCAGTTAATTGTAGAATTTTGAAAGCGAAAACTAACAGGATAGTTTTCACAATAAAATATTTATTCAACTTTTATTTATACTTGATTGAAATACTTTTTAGAATCAGTCCACAAATGTTTTGTCTTATAGTTTTAACTTCCAAACTAAGAAACAGCTTTCTGTAGAGGTGCTATCTTCAGCTACCTCTAGCAGTTATTTTTAAGACGTTGGAAAAACACATGAGCTCAATAAAACAATTTTACACAAAACTATGATACCAAAAACCGGAACGCTTTCGAAAGGAGTAATTTTTTCCTTCAAGGGCAAACTGGAGAAGAAAGATTCGCTTTTAGAAATTCTCTTGTTAACCTTTCTCGTGTAATAATAACAAGTAACGTATCAGTTGTATTTCGTGTAATTACACTGTATGTTACTGTATCGGCACCAGTCTAACAAACAGTGTTCATTAATATTCTAAGATGCTACGACTTGCTTTAGTGTCAAGTTATCCAAAGTTTGTTTTGGAAAGTATATAGAAAAACCACACACACACAAAATGCTGATAACCTTTGATCTCCGCCACCAAAGGTAGACAGAGGTTATGTTTTCACCCTTGTGTGTGTGTGTGTGTGTGTGTGTGGTTGTCAGCAAGATTTCTCAAAAATGGTTAAATGGACTTGGACGAAAGGTGGTATACATTTGGACTATGACCCAACTTAGAAGGGATTATTTTTTTGAAGAGCCAGGGTCAAAGGTCAAGGTCACGGCAGTAAAATAAAAAAAAAAAACATGATGACCGATTTTTCACATTACTTTTGTTCTTTAGCTCAGTCAAAAGTGATCGGATTTTGATGAAACTTCGTGGACATATGTATAATATTATTCCTCATTGTTCTGCGAAAAATGGTCCGTTAATAACGACGGACACACGGACACATGTTCCTTTTTTTTTGAGAGCAGAATATGATCAACGCTGCCTGGAGGTGGTATGCTTGTTTGTTTGTTTGTTATGGATTTCGAGGGCTATCTGCGCTAGCCGTCCCTAATTTAGCAGTGTAAGACTAGAGGGAAGGCAGCTAGCCATCACCACCCACCGCCAACTCTTGGGCTACTCTTTTACCAACGAATAGTGGGATTGACCGTCACATTATAACGCCCCCACGGCTGAAAGGGCGAGGTGGTATGCTTGTTTGTTTGTTTGTTATGGATTTCGAGGGCTATCTGCGCTAGCCGTCCTTAATTTAGCAGTGTAAGACTAGAGGGAAGGCAGCTAGCCATCACCACCCACCGCCAACTCTTGGGAATAGTGGGATTAACCGTCACATTATAACGCCCCCACGGCTGAAAGGGCGAGGTGGTATGCGCTCTTCTGTGTTCTCCTTCAGTTCAGGATAAAATTAGTTTGTAATTATTAATCTAGCTGTTAGGTAATTAGTACACACAGTTTCGTTAACGAATACTTATATAACTAGATGTACTTCTGCAGGGTCCCTGAAAGTGTTTTGTTTCAGGAGTAAATAAAACTAAAGATAAGAGTAAGAAATATTTCCACTTCTTGCTTTTGAAGTTCGTATGTCATGCATAATTCTTCTCGTGAGTCATGGCATGCATAATTCTTCTCGTGAGTCATGG
>NW_013676629.1:0-7538 GCF_000517525.1 Limulus polyphemus | reverse complement strand
AATATCCCAGAAGACAAGTGGATGGAAACACGACATTAATAACCCGTTCCTTCCATGAAAATCATTAATATCCCAGAAGACAAGTGGATGGAAACACGACATTAATAACCCGTTCCTTCCATGAAAATCATTAATATCCCAGAACACAAGTTGATGGAAACACGACATTAATAACCCGTTCCTGCCATGAAAATCATTAATATCCCAGAAGACAAGTTGATGGAAACACGACATTAATAACCCGTTCTCACGCCTTACAAAAGCATTTAGAGTACCCGGATCAACGTAATCAACTTTCTTACATAAATATGGAAATTTACAGCTACTATTTGACAGACTCCTTCATAGAACCCCAAAATACTCCCAGAAAAGTCTTTATAAAAATGAGTTGCTCTACAAAATAGATTGCTAGCGCATACATGATGGAAACAGTCCTAAGTACCTCTCCCCAATACCTACTACAAGTATGAGAACAAGCCACCTACAGCTAACACATAACAATATCATTAGATCAAAATATAGACCAGGCATCATGGCCTGGTGGTTAGAACGCTGGACTAGCAATTTGCGGGTTCAAATCCCCGTCACACCAAACATTCTCGCCCTATCAGTCGTGAGGGCGTTATAATGTTACGGTCAATCTCACTATTCGTTGGTAAAAAAGGAGTCCAAGAATTGACGGTGGGTGGTGATGAGTAGCTTTGACTGTTAAATTAGGGACGGCTAGAGCAGATAGCCCTCATGTATCTTTGCGCGAAATCCATAATAAACAAACAATACATAATGACATCATCAAACATAGCAATTTGTACTAAACCCATTCCAAAGATCAAGTTCCTTTGTACAAAGAAAATGTACTTCTATTGTAATTATTTTTTATGACTTTGTTTTACTTAAGCTTAACGGAAAAAGCATCTATAATTTTAGAAATACTACAACGTTATTTCCTTAAAAAGAGCTAGAAACCGAGTTTTGATATCCGTGGTGGGCAGAGCACAGATAGCCCATTGTGCAATTTTGTGCTTAACTTGATATAAATAAACAAACAAACTTTAAAAATAAATTATTTATTACACAAGCCCCCAGGGGCACAGCAGTATGTCAGCGGACTTAGAACGCTAGAAACCGGGTTTTGATATCCGTGGTGGGCAGAACACAGATAGCCCATTGTGTTTAGTTTGACCATCTCCACAGTGCCATCAAGTACTTAAAATCGATTCTTGCGGAAACTAGCAGATTTTTTACCAATAACACTTTGAAAGTATGTCTTTCATGCTGTGCGGTTCCTTTTCAGCAGCAAATATCTTACTTCGTAAATCTATTTGTATTGGTTACACCACCAGTAATCTTTTTCCACTGTTGCCCTTCGCAATTTTACAAAGAACATTTGTCCGTTTCGAAGCTGATTTTCTGTAGATAGTTTTAACACTATACATTTTAACACTAAAGGGAACTTACTAGCAAGGTCGAAATGGAACAACCTTCGATGTTCATACGAACAAGAAAACGAAAACGAACTCCCTTTATATTGAAAGTAGAGACAAACTGTTTGACAATATGTTTCGAAGATAGTTGTTAACCGATACTTTTTGTCATTTTATAGTTAGAGCATCTTTTCATCACCTTCCTGTGAGTGATTTTTTTTCTATCTGTGGTCAGTCTTTCAGGCTCTTAGGAAAAACATATTTGGGTCATTGACACTTACTTGGCTCAAAGGTAGCAGTGTCTAGAATGTGTGAAGTGCGCCTTTTGTCGTAACCCTTGTTTTTCTTTGTGAATCAGCTGAATATGAGAAAATACAATTTAACAGCAAAAACTTATTAATCATCCCTTTGTAAGATGTTCCTGTCTTTGGGGACAATGGTACTGATGCTTGAAGAAGGCCGAATAGAAAAAGTTATCAAAACGTTAGTCTTGTCATTCATTTGCACCCGAAACTATCATGTTTATCTTTGAATGGTAAATATGGTTTCGAACCGTAAAGCTTTAAATAATCCTGTTAATGACGTAATTACAAATAATAACAAAAAAAGAGACAGAAAATTACAAAAAAGAGATAGAAAAGTAAGAGAAAAACCAAGAAACTGAAATTTAAGAGAGAATTTTAAAGAAACAGACAAATTATTTAAAGAAGATTTAAAATGAATAAATACATCTGACTGAAGACAAGATCGATAAAACTATTGGAGATGTACAGAGAGAGATTTAAATGACAAGAATGAAGAAGTACAAAGAAACTGTAATGACATCATTGAGGTAGAAAAGAACAGAACATTAGTGACAGAATAAGGTATCTGGAAAACAAATTATTACATGAAAAGATTAAACCACCCACACCTCTCTCTGCATCAGTTCAAGAGTTTCAAGCAAAAAAAGCATCTACTACTACAAGATATGTAATGGAAGAACTAACATGGTCTACAAATATCACCACTACGATATATTACTGAATGAACTTCCTGGACTACTCTTAGTTCCAGAATGTAGCAGACTAGTTCAACAATGGCTGAACGAGAAACCAACTGACTATAATGGAAAGGTACCATAAGATTCATACCAAGGTCAATTCATAAACATTCTAAGAGTGAATAAATGGAATAGTGAGAAATAGTCATCTATCTAGCTGCCCATTTAAAAGGACCAGCTTTAACAACATTGAGTAACCTGCCATCTGAAAGCCGTAACAATTACCACGCATTGCCTTGTCCAACAGGTTAGGAGTTTTGCACCAGGTTGAACATGACAAACCATAAGATTCAAATCAAACCTGGATAGTATATTTCAAGATGTGAGGTTGGGCAAGAAGTACTTCCACATCAAAGAACATTTAAAGCTGTTACATGTGAGGAAAGATGTAGGAAGTATAATGTCAAACCCTTACATAAATATAAGTTGCCGCCTCACATACAAGACTTATATGACTGGAGGTCTTAAAATTGATCAGCACCAGCGATTACACACCTTGCTTACAGAATATCAAGATACCTTCTCCAGTGTACCTCATGACTTAGGACAAACAAGTAAAATATTTGAAAAGATTAATACTAGAGATGCAGTCGTAATACACCAATTAGCCAGAAGATTTCCTCTTGCAAAAGAAAAAGCCATATTATATTCTATTTCTTAAGAAGAAGGATGGATTCATATGGTTTTGTATGGCCTACTGGAATGATTAACAAAGTTACAAAGAAAGATGCTTATGCACTGCCAGAGATTGATTCTACTCTCGAACTTCTATCGATATTGAAATGGTTTTCAACATTGGATTTTAAGTGTGGATATTTGCAAGTGTAAGTCGACAAACAAGGTAGAGTGAAGACAGCTTTTACTGCAGGAAAGGGATTGTGGCACTTTGTCGTGCTACCATTTGGATTATCCAATGCTCTTGCTACATTACAACCATTATTTCAGTGTACTCGTGTACTTGGATGACATAATCGCACATGATAATGCTTATGAGAGGCTAAAGAATGTTTTGTATCAGTTGAGGAAAGATAATCTTAAGTTGAATCTCAAGAATTGTGAATCATTTACATGGGAGTCTACTTGTAAAACTGGTTCAGATTTGATGCTTAGCTGTCTGGTTGGGTTGAGTGTGGTCCTTCTTTTGGATCAATATTGGTTCTATACATTGTTAATGGAAGAGGGTCCATTGTCTCCTTGTAATTCTGAATGCAGAGTGGTCCCATCCCGGGTCCTTGGTTGAGCACAGTTTTTTTCCATGTCCATCCCATAATTGCAGGGGCAAATGAAATTTCCTGGTAGACAAAATCAGTAGAGAAGAAGTTTCTACAGATATACCAAAAGATTGGCTGACTCAATAATTGACCAACATCTAAGAACCTATGTAAGATAAGAGTCATGTAGAGATGACCAAGAAGTTTCTACAGATATACCAAACGATTGACTGACTCAATAATTGACCAACACCTAAGAACCCATGTAAGATAAGAGTCATGTAGAGATGACCAAGAAGTTTCTACAGATATACCAAAAGATTGACTGACTCAATAATTGACCAACACCTAAGAACCTATGTGAGATAAGAGTCATGTAGAGATGACCAAGAAGTTTCTACAGATATACCAAAAGATTGACTGACTCAATAATTGACCAACACCTAAGAACCTATGTGAGATAAGAGGATTCCTTGAAATGTGCTCCTACTTTCATCGTTTTGTGAAATCTTTCTCTGATGTACCATATTCTCTATACAAATTACTTGAGAAGCCAACGGGAATCAAGTCACCATCCCGCCTGTATACCGTTGGTCTTGAAAAAGAAAACTGCCGCAAATACTTCTTGTATGAACAATTTAGTAAAGTGTTTTATTTTATTTTTTGTGTGAGACTTCAAAATCCAGTGGTGTAAGCTATATACTTTAAGGCCGACATTCCCAACCTGGGGTACATGTACCCCCAGGGGTACATTTGCATTTCTCAGGGGGTACATAGGGGTCAGAAAGTATAACCACGGTTTACATGTTACACGGTGTTTTAATCTACAGTCAGACAAAGTGGCTCACATAAATATACGCTCTTTAGACAAAAAGTTGTGATCATGGTGAACGTTGTGATGTTATTGCTGTGCTACATTATAACTCATGCTTTCAATAAGTAATGTAGAACATAAGCAATACAGAACACCCTCGTTACAAATCAGCTAATAAACTAGGGATCAGCCAACTGGGCAAGCTCTCCTCCTTCCATTAGTGCAATGGGAGAGAATGCCCAAGGGGTACAGAGGAACAAAAAGGTTGGAAATCCCTGCTTTAAGGCTTTAATTTAACTGTCAGCTAGAACGTGCATTACTATAAAGCTGTAAATTTGACGCCAAGTTTTGTTCTAGCACTTTCGAATATAGATTAAATATGACGATTCGTGAAGCAAGTAGCTAGTAGTAGCAGAGTTAATTGAGAGAAAAAAGATAGTTGTATCAGAATAGAGAATAGTAGTTGTCAGTGTTCGCTAACACACTATGTTGTACAAGTAAGTTAATTTTTGTTTATGTCGTGAAATACATTAAATCAAGGTATCATTCTGTCCATAACTGTGTAGGTTTGTTTTTGAGTTTCGCGCAAAGCTACACGAGGGCTATCTGCGCTAGCCGTCCCTAATTTAGCAGTGTAAGACTAGAGGGAAGGCAGCTAGTCATCACCACCCACCGCCAACTCTTGGGCTACTCTTTTATCAACGAATAGTGGGATTGACCGTCACATTATAACGCCCCCACGGCTGAAAGAGCGAGCATGTTTGGTGTGAGGGGGATATATATATATATATTGTCATCATTTGAGCTTAATTCCTTCTTGTTAAGTTAAACTGAATATATTTAATGGTTTTTAATTCTTGTCAGATTCATAATTGCGGTGAATCAAACCCCGGATTTTAGAATTGTAAGAACTGTAAATTTACCGCTGACCCATCAGGGGACTCATAGTATTGTATATTGATTAAATAAACATTCTTTATATCAATCGAATGTAACTCTATTTTAAATAACACACTTTTTAATACCTCTAGACTTATTAGAAATGTTATCATGTACTTTTGAAGCATACATCTAAACCAAAGCCCTACAAATTCAGTTATTATATTTCCATTATTCTCATCTTTCATTTTACTCAAAACTTTTTGTTTATTAACTGATTGGTTTGTTATGAATTTCGCACAAAGGTACCCGAGGTCCATCTGCGCTAGCCGTCCCTAATTTAGCAGTGAAAGGCTAGAGGGAAAACAGATAGTCATCACCACCAACTGCCAACTCTAGGGCTACTCTTTTTTACCAACGAATAGTGGGATTGACCGTGACACTATAACGTCTTTATAGAGGTCGTCTGTTTTATCTCTTAAATATAAGAATCAGTATCTTGGTATAATAATTTTAAGTCGTAAACCATACTTTGGTTTCACGTATTTATATTGGAAATCATAAACCAATATTTTCAAAAAGATCTAGAATGATCACCTTAACGTAAATTTGTTTATTATGTTTGTTTTGGTGATATGAAGAGCAGACGACATTTCTGTGAGTATTACTCTGTTTTTGAAGTTTGGTTTACCTCTTAATTTTTCAACTTTGTTTGTATCAGAACATGTCAACTCATTTTCTAATACTTTTCAAACACAGAATTATTTAACAGTTTGTGAATATTTTTTTTCAAAATCATCAGTGGCTTTATTTCTCATTTGTGTATTTAGGTCAATATATTTCTTAAGCCTATCAGATTGTTTGAACTCTAACACTTTCTTCAGTTTCATTCCTAATAATAAATATATTTTTAAGTTTTCTACAGTGAAGAATGTAATTTTAATTAACATATAAAATTGTCATTACTCTTATTTCTTTAATTTATATTCTGTTCTCTGGTGCTTGAGGTATGTCTGAATCGCACTCATGAAGTTCTTTTGGATAATTCAAATCTACTTGTAGAATATAACTTATTTCAGGATCATCAGATATTTTCATTACATCAATATTTGTATTGCTACATTTAAATCCCATCTGTATAGGTTATTAACATCTATATAAGCTAAATATATAGATTTTTTATTAATATCGTAATTTTTCGTGTATTTATTACGTGTTTTGCTATATCTATTACAACACGACCCTTTGTGCTTTACTACAAACTATGATTTTAAATGCCTGTAATCGTCAGGTTTATTTATTTAAATATAAAACTTTCTAGGCACATTTTGTATTTTTATCTTTTGCTTGCTTTTCGTTGAGGTACACAAAGAAAACAACAACAAAACATGCATGATGTTATAACAGTATTTCTTCTAGAAGGATGCATGTGTGTAAACTGATATAAAGAAATGTAGAAGTGGGTGGATGACAAGTGGGTGGATGATAACATTGACAAGTGAAAAATGTTCCACTCGAAACCGATACCACCTGATGGTTAGGTTTGTTTATTCGGCGAGTTAATGTCGTGATACGATATCATAGAGCAACAAGGTCGAGAAACAGCTATTTCACGTATCACTCTTGTTTATAATAAATTTCCTTCCTTATATTATAGTCACGTAAAAACAAATATATACGTACAAATGAATATATATATACATCTATGTGTGTGTGTAGTGAAGAAACATTTATTAATGGAGTAGAAAGAAGCACTTGATGAAAAATTTAGTGAAAAAAATATATTTTCATATGATAGGAATAGAAAGAACTATTTGATGTACGCTTTTCAAATCTGAACTGCTTTAATAAAATCTCTCAATATTTAAACGTTGACTTTTATTGGAAATTCCATCTTCTTTCGGTTTTACTAAACAACTGAAGATAATAATCTTTATAGCATTAAGGATATATATTATGTCTCGTTAAAAGCTAACAAAAATTAAACTTTCGATAAGCCAGAGTACAACGATCCAAAAATAGGAGTTTATTTTATAAGAAGACGTCATGGCCGTTTAGATGTTTGGATTTTGATTGAATAATCTTATTTTCAAAGCTAATCTTTGTTTACAATATAACTGAAAACAAAAAAGTGTAAAATCGAAACTACCGAAATTTTGATAACAGAT
>NW_013676628.1:6170-16130 GCF_000517525.1 Limulus polyphemus | reverse complement strand
GTGTCACTCTAGCTGTTCACCCAAGTATCACACTCTATGCTTCTGTATTTTATGTGTCACTCTAGCTGTTCAAAAAGGCTATTTTGTGAGAGGGGGTAAGTATCTATCGGAAATACATTTTCAGTTTAGGAAAATGCTAACTTGCGAACTTCATAAGAAACATTATTGTGTTCTCTGGACAAACGCATTGGTTTCCACTAGTTCAATAGGGCTAACTCACTCCTCTCAGGCCAGGCATGGCCTGGTTGTTAGGGCATTCGACTCGCAATCTGTGGGTCGTGTTCGAATCCTATCAACGAACATGCTCGCTATTTAAGCCATGCGGGTTTTATAACGTGAGGATTAATCCAATTTTTCCTTAGTAAAACAGTAGCCCGATGGGTGATATTGACTAGCTGCCTTCCCTCTAGTTTGCACCTTTAAATTGAGGATGGCCAACCCATACAGTCCTCTCGAGGTGTAACTGAACTTTGTAGAGTTGTTCAAAAAATTTTCGGAAATTTACGAAAAAAATATGGGCAGGAGTTTAATATTTTTATAGTTTCTAAATCTTTGTTAATACAATTGTGTTGCACAACATATGATTAGTGTTCACTTAATAAAGGTCGATTCTCTCAAAGCCTCTATTAAACTATTCTCCAACTTAACCTGATTTCGAGAAAACTAATAAGGGAAAATAGGCTTACGTCCTTCTGTCAAACGCTGAATAACAGATAGTTTACCATGATTTACTGAATAGTATTGGCTTCGCTAATTCACGTATAGGATTAGCTTGTCTCACGCAATAAGACCATTAGGCCTTTTCGCGAATTTGCGTTATTTGATTAATTATCCAAGTACACTTGTTTCTTTCTAAAACACCAATCATTAATTCTTACATTCACAAATAATTTATGAGCGTCATCGTGTCATAAGGGCCCGTATATAAATCATAATGTTGATATCGAAATGTGTTTAAAGAAAAACTAGTGTCGGTAAAAGAAAAGCTGATATCTGACTTAACAGTAGTAAAGCGTAATATAACTAAGTGAATAATACAAAACGTGGGTTTAACAAAATAGTCAAGTACGTATGGTTTGTAAATGGTGATATTATTTTATTAAATGGGCATCAGTGGCTTAGCCGTAAGTCGATGGGCTTATAATGCTAAAAATCCGGTTTCGATATATGTGGTGGGCACAGCACAGGTAACCCCTTGTGTAGCTTTTTTGCTTAACAACAAACAAAACTCTGAAAGGTTCCATTTCGGTTACCTAAACAATCCAAGTTACAAACGTATCCACGGAGCTGTAAACATCAAACTTTTACCCAATACACTAATAAAATCATACTTGGCGCCAAACAAACAAGTATAACATTTAATGAAATGTTATTATTTTTAGCTTTTAACGAAATCTCATAATTTCTGTTGTCTTATATAAAAACGAAATTTCACCATTTTTGTCGTGTTTTAATCATAGACTTAATATACATTACGCTGATTATATTAAGTCTATGGTTTTAATAATATTTAGTGTATCTTGTAAAAACTTAAATCACAATTTTTGTTGTCGTTGCAACAAGACCACCAACTGAGTTTTTTCGTTTCTTCAACATTTAAATTACAAATACAAGTGCGTTTTTTTCTTTTCTACGTCAAACTTACATGTTGTTACTTAGACATTATTTTTTTAAATCATATTTTGTTTTATGTAAACTAAAAAGAACGACTTGACACTCCAATAATTAACAGGTATTTGTTCAATAAATTTTGATAACAAAAAGTTTTGTTTGCGCCATCTACATTAATATCTTGTGCAATTAATTTATATAGTTTCAAAAAAATCAACATCTGAAGCCTACCCTTTAACTATATAGTACTATCTTGAAGCATTGTTAAATGTAACTATAGCAACCATTTCGAGAGATGTTTGTAACGCTTAACGTTATTTGTATTATTTTGATTAAAATGATTAAGTCCTATTCGTAATATTTACAATAATTTGAACAAGTATCAGAAGACAAAATAGTCTTATTCTAAAATATGTACGATACTCAGATGGAGCTAGTGGCGCTTGGAAATGACAAAACTGAGGTAGTAACGTTAATAATTTTTTTTTTTTTTTTAAATCAAAGACAGATAAAAATAAATACACTAAACCGATTTAGAAGTTTGTGAGATTTACATAAGTATTTTATTGAGAAGTCACGGGGTGAATTATTAGTGGAATACATAAAAAAGAGACCTTCAAGTTTCTTTTGAAAATAAATATTTGTAAGATATAAAAGTTTAGAGACGGCTTGAATAGGTAACGAAGAAAACTTTATTATAAATGTACAACGTTTCGACAAGATTATGTAACTAATGATGCCATAATCTTGTCGAAACGTTGTACAATTATAATCAAGTTTTTTCATTATCCATTCAAGCCGTCTGTTAGCTTTTATTTTCTGAGAAGTGGGTTCCTCGTCATCAAATATGGAAGATATGTCTGATGAGCGCTAAGACAAGGCGAAATTTCTGAAACCATGGAAACTTATACGTCACAGCTAAGGGGGCTGCAGTCACTCATTTACAGAAAAACTGTGTATAAAATGTCAACAAAGAAAATTTAATTTACAAATATAGTTCACATGTGAGATTGCAAACACACATCCACGTACATACATACACACACACACAGAGAGAAAGATTATTCTCTGTTGTATTTTGGTTTACTTTTAAAATAGTCCCTTTTACACAGTTTACTGTTAACACCAGAAATTACTGACCGACTTTATTTGGTTAACTAATGAAGCAAGAAATAAAATAACCAAACTACACATCTACTAACTAACTCCTTCTCTGGTAGTTAAACCTAACTGCGTTGTCTATCAAGAGATAAAATAACCATACGACACATCTACTAACTAACTCCTTCTCTGATAGTTAAAGCTAACTACGATAAGACAATGAACACGGTATAAAATGGTGTTTCTACCATTCTCTTTTACTCCCACGCTCTTATTAAACGACTCTGCCAAAGATAAGTTTATTTCTAGGTTTTACATTACTTCTCTGAAATATGTGGCTGTTAAACCTCGGGAAAGTTTAAAAGGGGGAATACCCTTTCTTCGTGGTGCGACAAAACTACAAACTCATGTGTGGTGAATATCACACTTTTCGAGTTCAAAAACAAAGTGTGTCCCATACATGTGGAAGTGGAAATATTAAATGAAAATAACACTAATACTGCCAAACCTCCGAGTTTGTAAAGAGGAGTATAAAAAAGCGCGATCAATAACTACGGGTCTTTAAAAAAAATTGTTTTCTTTCGCAAATATCGCGAATCAGCAAAAATAGATCTTAGAAATATAAACGGAGTGTGTGAAGTCTTAAAGAAAAAAATATCAATGGATATCGGATTAACTGTTCGCTTAGTTCCTGGGGAATGTTTATCGGCTTAGTGAACGATTACTATCCAAAGTGTGAGGGTTAGTAGATAGGGCGTTAAATTGAAAATGGCGAAGCTGCCATTACAAGCATCGTCGGAACAACTTTGTAGACAGCCACTGACGTATCGTTCATCGAAGTAGAAACCACCGCAATGACTCATCCGTACAATCTCTGTGTCAATCGTCAGCGTTCCACTATCAAGAGCACACCCCCGCACGATCATGGACTCTCCCGTATCTCCTGTAGAATACAAGCGAAAAATAGTGTTTTATATCTTCATAAAATATCTTGTGGTTCATTTCAGTTAACATGCGCACAACGTTTCTCTATTTAATGGCATAATTGTCAAAGTTGACAGATACAGACCTCTTTATGTAGTGTTCTTTAAATAAAAGTCCAGCTTTAGTTACAACACGTGTAATATTCTGCTGACAGATACAGAACTCATCACATTACAATTCAATAATGATTTTCTGTACACACATCCATAGTAAAATGTTATCAAAGTAAAATAAAATATTCCCATGTCTTTTATCACCTTTCGATGCAAACACATTGAAGGGTAAGTATTAAGAAGGATATTGTCCGTAACAACTTAATCCTGCTGTTTGTAATAACTTAATCCTGCTTATATAATACAATGAAAATGACTCAAACTAAGGAACCGATATTCCTTATGTACTGATAGCCAAGTATTATACATTACGTATTTTTGTGTAGTTTCAAACGTGCGGTTCTGTTTATACAGTTTGTAGGCCTATTAAGTTCATAACTTGACCAACAATTAACCCTCACAATACACAAATTAGCAATCGCGATAGCTTGGTTGAAATCTAATCAAAGAGTGACAACCTTATCAGTGAGGCAAATTCCCCGCCTGTCCTACAGGTTCCGGTACCCTTGGTCCTACTACATCAACTTATTACTATGTCAGAAAGTTTATTATACTATAGTGTACGTACGTAACACTCACCGTATTTCCCGGATAATTTGATGCACGATGTGGCTGGAAAAAGTCCGTTTCGATGTTTCCGCCCTGCCAAGCAAGGGGACTCCAACACGTCGGTGGTGTAGTTGTTGTGAAAGGGATCTTCACACGCAGGGTTGTCGCCCTCTATTGACACACACTTGAAGCAGTCTAAAGCTTCAACACCTTGAGATGTTAGAAACATAATGAATAATATATATATAAAAAACTGGACGCATAACACCATGGTATTCAGCTGGCATAAACAAACCTCATCAGCTCTTAAGCGTAAACACTGTAGCAGTATTTAACTGGAATATAAAAATATCATCACGTAACACTGCAGTAGTATATAACTGGAGTATAAAAATACCATCACGTAACACTGTAGTAGCATTTACCTGTAATGTAAAAATACTATCACGTAACACTGTAGTATCATTTAGCTGGAATGCAATAATACCATCACGTAACACTGTGGTATTTAACCAGAATATAAAAATACCATCACGTGACACTGTGGCATTTAACTGGAATATAAAAATACCATCACGTAACACTGTGGTATTTAACTGGAATATAAAAATACCATCACGTAACACTGTAGTAGAATTTAACTGGAATATAAAAATACCATCACGTAACACTGTGGTATTTAACTGGAATATAAAAATACCATCACGTAACACTGTAGTAGAATTTAACTGTAATATAAAAATACCATCACGTAACACTGTAGTATAATTTAACTGGAATATAAAAATACCATCAAGTAACACTGTGGTATTTAACTGGAATATAAAAATACCATCACGTAACACTGTGGCATTTAACTGTAATATAAAAATACCATCACGTAACACTGTAGTAGAATTTAACTGGAATATAAAAATACCATCACGTAACACTGTGGTATTCAGGTACGTTTATTTATAAATCACAAATTGTTACTTTTCTGACCTATGTGATACTCCATTCTCTCGCTAGAGTGCGTGTTCAATAAAACATCAGTGCTGAGTTTATTTGCAGAGTAGATAACCTGGAGCTGTGGATCTCCCGTTAATCTGATTATTAGGTTCAATTATTTTATTTGTTCTTGTGAAATGCGTGAATATTTGTTCATTCTGTTTTATATATCTAAAATTTCAATAAATGATCAAGTAATTTTGTTACCTAAACTTTAACACTAAGTTAATATTTTATAATTTTTGTGGAATATAAGATGAAGTTATTTTGATAATACCGTTGAAGTTTTCTGAAAACACGAGTATCCTAAGCCTATTAAGTGAAAAAAACCGATTTCCTTCCAATAATGCGCTGCCACCTACAGAGCTAAAAAAATTCACATGGTAATGAGAAAAGTGGGGCTTAATAAAATAATAATAATAATGTGTTAGAAGGTTGGGTTAGCCAACTTGAAGCATCATTTTTTGTTCTTAATCTTCCATAAAAGGTTACAAAAAGTAGCATATTTGTTACCGAGCTGGTACATACATGTAGCAGTGTTTTCATCTTTTATAAACATTTTCTCCCGATTTATCTACTATTACAGCGCCCCCTAGAACCACTGCTTTTGAATACGAGAAAGTTTTCTATACGAAGGTGTACCTGACCCTCCCACGTCCAACGAAACCGGACCTAAAAATCCGATAAAGCGAGTGATACGTTTTTTTTTTTCAATTTATCGAAACAATACAAACTACATACAATCACAGTGTTTAATATTTTAATGTTAGAATTACAACATGACGATGACATGAGTAGTTTAAAAGTGACATTCACGTGCCTAATATTTGGTTTCATTTTGCCTGTGATTTTGTTTCTGCGCATGCTCTGCTCTGTTCATCATTAGCCTTTGTTAGAGGCTAATTAGTCCTTAGAGCAACTTGAATGGCCGACTAGGGTGTCTTCCAGTACACTTGATATATTCGCAGACCTTAACTTTACATGTTCCTTCACGCGAGTTAACGATCGTTTAATAGAATCAAAGTAGCCATGCTGTCAGCAAGGGCAAGAAAATTTATAAACAACATTTCTTTAATGCCCAGAGGATATTAAAAGGGCAGGCCTCATTGACGAAATTTCACGAAAAGTACCGAAAATTTATTTGATAGAAAACCATCCTTACCTTTTATGGATGTTTTTCAAACTTGGTACAGTTTGTCTGGCTAAATAATGCACAATCATAAATTAGTAGCATCAATGTTGCATATAGTTTAAATTCCTGTATAAATATAGGATTCCTGCATTTCAAAACACCATACATATAATACACCACTGTTTGAAGACTAGTCCTATTTTCTAGATCTTTGAAAGAGCCTTTGCTTCTGTTTGGCACTGGGGGCTGATCTACAAACTTCAACGCCTGTCTTTTCCTGCTACCTACATTGTACTTATTTTTTTCCTTTTTCCGGGATCGCCGAGCTACCATTTCCATCCATGGTATTCATTCTCGTCCCTTCTCCACACGTGCTGGCGTTCCACAGGGATCCGTCATTTCTGTACATCCTGTATGTTGCTGACATGCCAGTTCCCCGGCCTCCAGTTTATCTCTTTCAATACGCCGATGACACAGCTCTCATTGTCCTTTGTTCTACAATGGTCACCCTCAACAAAGAAAGCCACCAATTCTTTTCTTTCCTGGTGCAGACACCGGAGGCTTTCCCTTTACCCTCACAAAACCAAAGCTATTCTCTTTGGCCCGACTCGCCACAAGTTTCGTTCATGCCGCACTTCACTTCTCTTCGATGTCCGACTTGACAACATTCCTATTACCCTATCCAACACACTTAGATATCTCGGAGTTACCTTTGATCGCCATCTCACTACACCTGGCCATCCTACACACGAAGGTTTATTATAGGCTTCGTTTACTTCGCCGTCTCACTTGGAAAGCACACCTGGCCATCCTACACACGAAGGTTTATTCCAGGCTTCGTTTACTTCGCCGTCTCCGTGGTTCATCCTCTGGTTTAAATCCCCAACTCCTTTTATATTCCTACCAAGATTTTGTCCGACACTGCCTATGGTCATGTTGGCTGGATCTTCACTCCATAGCCGGCTGGAAGTTTTGGAACGCCACGCTTTACGCATAGCTTTTCACTTACGTCATTACCTCCTAGGTTCATCCCCTGAACCTCTACCTTGTGTTTTTGCCACCTGATCATCCAGACTACCATTTACGTCATTACCTCCTAGGATCATCCCCTGAACCTCTACCTCGTGTTTTTGCCACCTGATCATCCAGACTACAATGTAACTCCGATGCCTGATCTTCCACCTCACATCTATCTCTCATTACGTTTCCTAATAGCGTGTATTCAACTCGTCTTCACTATCTACTCATCTCTCGTTGCTTATTTCCACTGTGTACTTCTACGTCTCCTGGCCACTGAGGGGGCGTAACCCTCTGTTGGCCCGACAGCCCTCCGGGCTGGAATGAAATGTTAAAAATAAAACATTTCTCGATCTTAACTAACCCTTGGTTAGAATGAAATGGAACGCTTGCATACATAAATTTCTTGGTCTGTTTTTCTCTAGGATAAGACAAGGGGTGGATTTCTACAACCCCAGTTTAGCATTAGTAAACCGAATAAGAGTTTCATGTCTATTTGTTAGTACAATGGATTTATATAAAGTATAAAAGTCTTGTGTTTCTACTGTTGGGTGACACACTAGACTTAGCTTTAAAAGCCTTATAATTATTGTGCCTGTTGAGAGATTACAAAAGCTGCTAAAACACAACATTTAATAATTCAAGTGCTTTCTAATGATTGAAATTCCTACAATAGGGGAAGAAAGATAGAATACTTGGGATATTCAGTGACGTCACCGTGTTGAAATAAGCTTCGGATCTCCAGTGACGTCACCGTGTTGAAAGATAACAACTAGAATCTCTAATGACGTCACCGTGTCTTAAAGATAAGCTTGAGATCTCCAGTGACATCACAGTGTTGAAAGATAAGCTTGGGATCACCGGTGACGTCACTAGGTTACAGATTGTTAGTTACTGGAACATCTTGCCACTATTACTGCTGTGGCTGAAATCTCGTGAAATAAGATCGACGTTCATATCTGTTATATACTTGATGCAGTAGTGCTTTACACGAGAATATATTTTAATTAATGTTAAAATATTCTTTTGTCAAAAAAATACCAGTAAACTAACCTAATTATTATCAAATCAATAAATCAGCGAAATTGTTGTACACGTTACGCGAGCCGCCACAAAGCTCTAGGGAAAACAGCTCTTCTGTTAGTGATTACGCTCTAATCGTGTTCACAGCATAGTTAACATATTCTTTATTTCTTAACAGCCTGAGTCTTTTTAATCTCGTTCCCAAGATATTAATTAACGGCGCCCTCGCTCCAGATGATAAACTTTGGTGGTTTCAACTTTTCATGGTTTTTTTTTTCATAAATCGTTAGTAGCAATAAGAGGGGGAACTTAGGAAGCTAAACCTGTTTTGTGAGAACCTAGCAGAAATACCCGAGACGTGTTTTTTTTTTTTACTGTCTCTGTTCCATAAATAAAATCCACGTTTCTCTAAAAAATACAGCATACAGTTTTACAACTGACCGAAAGTAATACTTGGGTGAACAGCTAGAGTGACACATAAAATACAGAAGCTTAGAGTGTAATACTTGGGTGGACAGCTAGAGTGACACATAAAATACAGAAGCTTAGAGTGTGATACTTGGGTGAACAGCTAGAGTAACACATAAAATACAGAAGCTTAGAGTGTGATACTTCTCGACCAGCACTGCCCTCTATCGGGCAATTATTCAACTCGCGCCACTAGCCTTGCACCTCCTGCTTCTGTGTATCCACATGCAAATAGCCATGCAGCATCTCTCCACCAACAGGAGCGTGACACAACCCACATCGTAACCAGCACCTTTTCCACAGTTGCACTCGTTAATCACTTTAAGATTGGTCAGAAGACCTACACCATACATAATCAGAATCAGGGAGACTGGGTGGGGAATGGGAGAGGCAGGTAGGTATCTATCGGAAATACATTTTCAGAGTAGAAAATTTCTAACTTCCGATATGACATCTTATCTCCTGTCACAAAGTAGCTAGAATCCCACATTGGAACTGGTGGAGGGTCGTAAAAAAAAGAAATTATCCCCCTAAGGAAGCGCCCAAAGAGAGACCAGGAGGAGGAGGAGGAGAACCAAAAACGAAAATGTCAGATCTCAGCAGGAAACCACACTACATCTAATCCAAGTATACTCTTCGCTCTTTTATGACTGTGTCGTGAACATAAAAAGGCAGAAAAACATGAAGGAATGTCATAATACGTATGACCGACGAATGGGACTCCTGGGTGTCGAGTCACTAGGGCGCAACAGACCATGGTTGTAGTTCAATTCATCCAACACCCGGTAGTATCTGGAATGGTACAACAGACCGTAATGGTAGTTCGACCTCATCCACCAGGTGGTATCTGGAATGGTACAACAGATTTGCGGTAGGCAGACGATAACCTACCTTTTCACCACAAAACGGGAATTGGTAGGGAAGATGAGTTTCTGGACCAAAATCCATCTCCACTTGCAACGCATTTCCAAC
>NW_013676628.1:3843-5612 GCF_000517525.1 Limulus polyphemus | reverse complement strand
GGTGGGCAGCTAGAGTGACACAAACTACAGAAGCATAGAGTGTGATACTTGAGTGAACAGCTAGAGTGACACTAAATACAGAAGCATAGAGTGTGATACTTGAGTGAACAGCTAGAGTGACACATAAAATACAGAAGCATAGAGTGTGATACTTGGGTGAACAGCTAGAGTAACACATAAAATACAGAAGCATAGAGCAGCTAGAGTGACACATAAAATACAGAAGCATACAGTGTGATACTTGGGTGGGCAGCTAGAGTGACACAAACTAACAGAAGACATAGAGTGTGATACTTGTAGTGAACAGCTAGAGTGACACATAAAATACAGAAGCATAGAGCGTGATACTTGGGTGAACAGCTAGAGTGACACATAAAATACAGAAGCTTAGAGTGTAATACTTGGGTGAATATTCTCGGTGTGTTCAAAACCTGTAGTGTAACACTACATTATTTACGTGAACTAAACGTGTATAGTTTCAGTATTTACGTGACCTAAACCCGTGTAGTTTCAGTTTTTAACTGTAGAGTTTGTCTTTACAAGAACTAAGCCTATAGTAAACTCTTTACAACAAGCTTAAATAATACTGACTAAAACAATGTAATTATTCATGAAAGTTAACTGTTACAAGTAGGAAATTGTTTCTTACCTAACAGCTGCAGGAAGAATAGTGTCACAAGAACGATGTAAATATATATACTTCCAGGCTGGTTGTGGTGACCTGCCATAACACTGGTGATCTTTAGCTACCAATGAACAAAGAAAATGCAATTTTAGGGCAGTTAATTATCAAATTAAATATTAACGGCAACTCTAGTACGAGATTATATTGTTGAAATGTAATATATTCACGGAATCTCTGGGTACGAGATTATCTTATGAATACGTAATATATACGAGATTATAATGTGAATATGTAATGCTATATTACGAGTATGTTGTGTTATGTTGTAGTCTCTGGGTTCAAGAGTGCAGCGTGATTACCTGGAGTTTTAGTTTGATGAAATAGTACTGGGAAGTACATGAGCAAAACTGGATATTTGAAACTTAAACTCAAAGAAAGAGAAGATTACACTACAAATTGCTCAATCTTACTTTATAATGGATACATGTTAATGAACAATTACATTTAACGTTTTTGGATAACAAGCGAAAAAAAGAAAGAAATTCAGATGTATAGATTGTCGAAACTTTTGATGATACAAAGAAGACATATTCATATTTTTTGTACTCATACTCTGTCGACATCAAAATAAACTTAATGAAAGCCAACCATCATTAAAACATTTAGTAACAGTGCTCGTCCTGTACTCGTTGCCATGGCAACCAGTACTCCATTTTGCCGTTACCACGTTCTTGTTTAATTCACAGATTCTAATAAAACGAATGTAAGACTGGAAGTCATTAATCATCATTGGTACTACTAGGTGTATGGTACTTTCTTAGTATCATTGGTACTACTAGATGTATGGTACTTTCTTAGTATCATTGGTACTACTAGGTGTATGGTACTTTATTAGTATCATTGGTACTACTAGGTGTATGGTACTTTATTAGTATCATTGGTACTACTAGGTGTATGGTACTTTCTTAGTATCATTGGTACTACTAGGTGTATGGTACTTTCTTAGTATCATTGGTACTACTAGGTGTATGGTACTTTCTTAGTATCATTGGTACTACTAGGTGTATAAGGTACTTTCTTAGTATCATTGGTACTACTAGGTGTATAAGGGACTTTCTTAGAATCATTGGTACTATTAGGTGTA
>NW_013676628.1:0-2923 GCF_000517525.1 Limulus polyphemus | reverse complement strand
ACTAATGTAGAAAACAAAGTATGTAGTGATGTAAGTGATGCCGCTGTTTCTACAGGACTTCTACTAATGTAGAAAACAAAGTATGTAGTGATGTAAGTGATGCCGCTGTTTCTACAGGACTTCTACTAATGTAGAAAACGAAGTATGTAGTGATGTAAGTCATGCCTTGTGGAATAAAGTGAAAATTACTCGAGCTACGTTCATTATAAACGATTCACTTACTAGCTTGTATAGAAAAGAACAGAACTAACTTTGTGAAAGATTGGCGAAACTAACTTTTAATTTGAACTTTCCTTTCGGGAGTCTACTTTAGTAAATATAAACAAAGGGAAGAATTCCTTTCACTGACAGTTTCTTCTCAAATTCTTTGTTAATATCGTCTTTTAGAAATAAACAAGAACATGAACCTCTCTTATGGTTAAAAACGAACAAGTTTTTAGATTTGCGTATGCGGACCATGAAATGAAGGCCAAGCCTATTGATATCCGATACAAAACTGGGACAAAAAACAAAGACACGCTCACGACTAAAAGAAACTGTCCAGCTGTTGCTTTTCACAGCTTACAAAACAGAAGATTAACCCGGATGTGTGTTTACGGGAGACACTTATTTTTTGGAAGAAGCCCCTGATGTTTCTCAACGTTAATACCACGACAAGACGCTTAATATTCCAATATTGTCTCTTTTTCACGTATGATTTATTCGAAACTTGATAGTGGCGACATCTGTCTTACCACACTTACGGAATGTACTTAGGACATGGAGCTATAATCAGTAGATTCTAAGAATTATGCAACACGAAGTAACCAGACTTCTCTCTTCCTTGTTGTCTTTTAAGCCTTTAGTTTTAAAAGTGTGGCGGGATCAAGATTAATAGATTTTTTTTTTCTGATAACCTTGTAAATTTGTAAACTAGATGAAGCTTTAATCTTTTTAGATTCACTTATATAACGAGTTTCAAATGTTTACAGTCTTTCTACGTCCATTCTGTACTAGTTGCTGATAGACAGGTTAATTGTTACGTTTCTTTACTACGTACTGAAAGACAAGTTAATTGTTACATTTCTTTACTACGTACTGATAGACAAGTTAATTGTTACGTTTCTTTACTACGTACTGATAGACAGGTTAATTGTCACGTTTCTTTACTACGTACTGATAGACAGGTTAATTGTCATGTTTCTTTACTACGTACTGATAGACAGGTTAATTGTACGTTTCTTTACTACGTACTGATAGACAAGTTAATTGTTACGTTTCTTTACTACGTACTGATAGACAGGTTAATTGTTACGTTTCTTTACTACGTACTGATAGACAGGTTAATTGTTACGTTTCTTTACTACGTACTGATAGACAGGTTAATTGTTACGTTTCTTTACTACGTACTGATAGGTTAATTGTGACGTTTCTTTACTACGTACTGATAGGTTAATTGTGACGTTTCTTTACTACGTACTGATAGACAGGTTAGTTGTTACGTTTCTTTACTACGTACTGATAGGTTAATTGTGACGTTTCTTTACTACGTACTGATAGACAGGTTAGTTGTCACGTTTTTTTACTACGTACTGTATGTTAGACAGTTTCATTGCTAAGCTTCTGTTCTGGATACAGTTAGGTTCATAGTTCCGTGGTAAATAAATGTACAATACAGAAAAATATCCCATAATATATACACTATGATCATTTGAGTGATATCAGAAAAACTATACCTTGTAGGTAGACCAGTCCAACGATAGTTAGGGAAAATATCTGATAAAGTACATTTCTGTGAGATGTCTGCTGTATGTCTTCTGCTGAAAATATTGGCTAGTTGTAACCACGTGTCTGAAAAGCTGCGTTTCCCTAAATGTTCTGGCAACCGCAAGTTTGTGAAACACGGCAGTTCTTTTTCGAACAATCACGTTCCCTCGTGGCCACGTACAGAACTTATCATCGATTGACACCTTTCTCTTACGGAAAGCACGTGAATGTTGAGAAGCGCTACCTATGTACTTCGAGAAGCAGATAAAGAAAGGTCAACAAGGTTAGGCACAGCGGGTTTCTTGTGAAGTTTCTTGATAACTTACATCCTGTTAATCATCCTGTGACAAAAGCTGAATTTTAAAATTACATACTGCTTCCATACGGGCGTGTTGCCTATGGAGTTTTTTAAATATAGATACAAGAAAACTGTGCTTATTAATGGAAGGGAGAGGGGCTAGGCCTATAACAAGATGCTTTAAAAACAGGTACCGTAAACAAATCCCATAAAAGTATTGCACTTTGACTTTTATTATAAACATTTGACTTAAACTTATAAACATTTGACTTAAAGTTTTAGATATTTGACATTAAATATAATCATTGGACTTTAGATGATAAAAAGTTGGCTTTAAATGAAAAATATGTCAGAACACTTTCATTTAGAGACACCTAGTTGTAGTTTTTGTTGTGACGTCATATTATTTTAACACAGAAACACTTTTCTGTATATCATAAGGTAATACATTTAATCTGACTAGTGATAACTTCCTCTGTTTAACATTAAACAGAACCTTTTGAAGAATTCTTCGTACAACAGTTTCTTCTGAACCCATTGTTGACAAACATTGTCATAAACTTTTCTTTTTGTCGTTCTCAGATACCTACGGCCTAGATAACATACCAGATTAGATTTGTTGCCCTTTATCTTCATACTCACTGGTACTTCCGTTACATTACTATAGTGTGTTGATAGTCGATATTCTTGTGCCAGTCACACATTGTTGGTACTTCCGTTAACATTACTATAGTGTGGTGATAATCGATATTCTTGTACTAGTCATACATTGTTGGTACTTCCGTTAACATTACTATAGTGTGTTGATAATCGATATTCTTGTACTAGTCACACATTGTTGGTACTTCCGTTAACATTACTATAGTGTGTGATAGTCGA
>NW_013676627.1:12781-15469 GCF_000517525.1 Limulus polyphemus | reverse complement strand
TTCCACGTTTTCCCCAGTTTTGTTGACCACCACTCCCTCATCTACCAATTTTCCACGTTTTCCCCAGTTTTGTTGACCACCACTCCCTCATCTACCAATTCTCCACATTTTCTCCAGTTTGTTGACCAGCACTCCCTCATCCACAAATTTTCCACGTTTTCCCAGCTTTGTTGACCAGCACTCCCTCATCTATCAATTCTACACGTTTTCCCCAGTTTTGTTAACCAGCACTCCCTCATCCACCAATTCTCCACGTTTTCCCCAGTTTTATTGACCACCACTCCCTCATCCACAAAATTTCCACATTTTCCCCAGTTTTGTTGACCGCTGCATCCTCTCATTCATCATTTCTTCCCGTTTTTATTTGTTTTTCGACCATTGAACCCTTTCATCCACCAATTCCCCACGTCTAAACTTGTTGGTTGACCACTTCAACAAACAAACAAAACATTTTACTTTATACATTAATCCACCAAGTTGATATTTTCGTTTTGTGGGAAAATCCAAACAAATTACGTCGTTCAGGTGAAAAAACAATATCATATTAATTTGCATAAATTCACTAAGTCTATTTGTTATTGTTTGTCCTAAAGCACAAAGCTATACTATGGGCTATCTGTGCTTTTTTTAACGTTATAAGCCCAGAGAGTTATCTCTAATACACCGGGAGTCTAGATTAGATATTTATGCAAACAAACAAACAAAAGGTATCCCATCAGCCACCTCTTCAATGCTTCACCGGTATAAGCCTAATAATGTTGATAACCCGCAATATAAATGCATGACTTGCACGTGCATCAGTAGTGGCATGTCAGTGTAGCCCCGATAAATGATAATATTTCAGTGTATATTAGGATTGTTGACATTATGAGTTAAACTAAATAAAAAGCTTAATTTTATTTATTAAAGCACTAGTTTTAGTTGTGCTAAAATGCCGAACGTTGTAATTGAATTTGGCCTTACAAAACATGCTGTTTTTATTTAGATTGAACATCCACGAAAATTATTTGATTTCAATTATCAGTGGAAAAATAGTTTTTTATTTCTCGAATATTCTCTAGCACGTTATTAGGCATACTGAGCAAGTGACAGGCTTGCCAGGCACCATTTATTAGCCATTTTAGAGAAAATATTAGCAATTTCATTAATATTTGTTCTTACGTTTACATTGAGAGACATAAGACATGTATTAGATTAATTATCAATAGTCACTTACTTTGACGATACTAAAAAAAAAAGGCTAGTTTCACAAACGTTAAACTTGATGTCAAGAAATGAATACGTCACTTCTCCGAAATACCACGAAGATGAAATATTATTATTCAGTCGGCGCTGTAATCGAGTGGGGCTAAACTTCAAGGTCTCTTATACAGAGACGCGTAGTTGGTTTAATTTAAAGTAGTTTTAAGCCTAGATACTACTGCGTCACGCATGCATGCATGGAGTTAATTGAAATTCAACTCGAATGTGCAGAACAGTTGCTCCAAATCACAGTGTGTAGTAGAGCGAGGTAATTGAAAGATGTTTTGTAAATTAATGAAAATTATTTTCAGTCTGATGAAATTCGGATTTTATTTTCAATGACTATTTTACTTTAAAAAAAATATCTACTCGTCTGGGTAACTGGAAACCTTTACCACATAATTACACATTAAGCAAAGAAATACGATCTTTTATGCTTGAAGTCTCGCAAAATGAACTTGAAACTTTTTGTTTCTTTCGCTACAAAGTTAATACAGAAAACATTGGTGTTTGGTTTGAAGTTCGCGCAACTCCAGGGTTTTCTGTGTTGAGAATATTGGTTTGGTTTGTTTTGAATTTCGCGCAACTCCAGGGTTTTCTGTGCTGAGAATATTGGTTTGGTTTGTTTTGAATTTCGCGCCAAGCTACTCGAGGGCTATCTGCGCTGAGAATATTGGTTTGGTTTGTTGTAGAATTTCGCGCCAAGCTACTCGAGGGCTATCTGTGCAGAGAACATTGGTTTGGTTTGTTTGTTGATTTTCATGCAAAGCTAGTCGAGGGCTATCTGTGATGAGAACATTGGTTTGGTTTGTTGTAGAATTTCGCGCCAAGCTGCTCGAGGGCTATCTGTGCAGAGAACATTGGTTTGGTTTGTTTGTTGATTTTCACGCAAAGCTAGTCGAGGGCTATCTGTGATGAGAACATTGGTTTGGTTTGTTTGTTGATTTTCACGCAAAGCTAGTCGAGGGCTATCTGTGATGAGAACATTGGTTTGGTTTGTTTGTTGAATTACGCGCAATGCTACATAAGGGGATATCTATTTGCGCTAGCCATCCTTAATTTTGAGCTGATCGACTAAAGGGAATGCAGCTAGTTAACAGTACCCGCCGCTAACTGTTGAACTAGTGGGATTTGACTGTCACTCGTATAACGCAACCAAGGCTACAAAGTAAGGAGCATAATTTTTATCTTTTGCGGCAAAGGGATTTTCAGATTCACAACTGGCACCACTAGGCCACACCTGACCCCAAAGAACATTAGTTCTATTGATTGTTTTTGTACATTTATGATGCTGTTATTTTTTTTATCATTTATCACATAGTAAAAGAGATGTACAAATAAGGAAATCAAACTGGTGTATTTACGTGTTTTACACTCACTAAAAAGAAACCTATCATTCTATAGATATTTGAAGAACTTGTAGCAATCCGCCTACAATTTAATTCT
>NW_013676627.1:3247-12110 GCF_000517525.1 Limulus polyphemus | reverse complement strand
AAATGTTTAAACAACTCTACTTATTCAATTATGTACAAATAAGGATTTCTTTAAAATTTCCTTTAAAAACTTAGTTAAAATAAAAGGAGTTTATGGTTTATGACCCGTGTGTGTGTGTGTTTATTGACGCCACTACACGAGGAGCTGTCTCCTGGAGTACGCAGCGACTTCAAACACTTCAAAACGGATAGGTAACATTTCATTTCGGAGCATCAGGCCGATGACTGGGAGCTTTTCTCACATTCCTGTTCTGTGTTTTACAAAACTTTATAACTCTAAATATCGGGTTTCGATACCGGTGATGGGCACAGCACAGACAGCCCATTATGTAGCTTTGCGCATAAGAAGAAGAAAGCAAAAAAAATATATATATACACACGTAAAGCCCGAGTAAATAAGTACCAAAACAATGTAACAAGCGGGTTGAAATTTCAAGAATATAAGAAAATAACAGTGCTACATAAAACCCCCTTTTGGCAGTGTTATAGTTCTCATCCTCAACGCCTACAGTATTAAAAATGTACGAAAGTTATAACATTGCATCGTGTCAACAGTGCAGTCGAAGTTACCAGAAGAACTTGATATTTTTTCGCTCGCTGCCGGTCCGGCATAGTCAGGTGGTTAGGGCGCTCGACTCGCAATCCCCGTCACACCATCCATACATGTTCGCTCTTTCAGCCGTGGGGCGTTATAAAGTGACGGTCAATCCCACTATTTGTTGGTAAAAGAGTTGACGTTGGGTGGTGATGACTAGCTGCCTTCCCTGTAATGCTAAATTAGGGACGGCTAGCGCAAACAAACAAACAAACATACCTTATATCCGTGATATCTTTATATAAGTGGCATACACATCTGATATAATGTCATGGTGGAACGGAATGTATCAGAACTACGTAAGTAGTGTGACTCTACTGGAAATTGATTGCTTTTGGGAAGGGTATATATATATATATACATATGTATAGAAAATTAGTACGTAAACAGCTAAGCAAAAATAAAATCAAAAGGAAGGACTGTGTTATAAACAGCAACTCTAAACCTGTGACGACAGACATTTTAATGAACAAATCAAGCCCAAAGAAAAAACGAAACTGAAGACGTTACATAAATTAAATAGATCTCCACGGTACAAGCTATGATGTGGGATATTTAATGAGCTCGAGTTTTGGACTGGCAGACGGTGCAATGTGGGTTCTACTTCTTCAGTCACCTCGAAATCCCAGGGCACGTTTTATGTTCCCGTACCCTAGGGATCATGTTAATTTATGCAACGTCTTCAGTTTTTTGGGGGTTTGGTGTTTGTTCTATTATATATATATATATATATATATATACATATATGTTTCACCCCTTTCCGACGCAATATATCCATACATTCAGATCATAAAGATGTTTTCAGATCGATAATAATTTCCAAGACGGTGATATCTCTTGTACCTAAAGGCATTGGAAAACAAATAATCATGGATCAACTTGGGGATTCTGGACCACCTAGAAAGAGATTTGCATAAAGTTGTGCATACCACAGACGAAGTAAGCAAAATGGAGCGTCTAGTGACGGGTAAGAATCCACGAATATAGGTCAGTGTCAAAAGCCGTTTACGTGTAAGGTATAACCTAATCAAGGTGGACCTCTGTCTGGAGAAGCGACACAAGTAACGTGCACACAAACTATTTTCATGACATATCCTTCAATCACATTACATACTTCAAGCAGCTGGAGAATGAAAAGCGTAATCACGCTATCTTATACAAAGACATACCAGTCAAGTTGACGGACACAGTGCACATGGATTTATTTGCGATCGGACTGTTAATAAAGGCGCTGGGAAACCGTCATCTTCAAACTCTAGATGGATTATAGAAGGTCTCCAAGGAGGAGTGATGTGCTTTGGACATAGCAGCTTTACGACGGAACCTTCTGTAATGGAAACTTTGCTGAGTGGTTATTGTCATGATATACGGTCGTCAGATAGAGCATTACCGGACGTGAAAACATCAACTGTACCGATGTGGTGATCTCCAGAAACGTTTTAATACAATATACTCATCCTTTGTTATCCAGTAAATAGTTTAGCTTTGATTGGAAAAGATGCCCTCTATAAAGTAGGCTATATTATTTTAATTGTTAACATTATTTGTTGAATAATATTAAAGATATTTCTAAGTTTCATTCAAAACACTTACAAAACATCAGGATGATAATTACACGTAAGATTTTGTTTATGTTCTTCTAAAGTCAGATGTAAGAACTTTTAGATATAGAGATACGTTCAGGATTATCAAAACACCAGTGAACGAACTTAAGTTTTCTCGACTCAGAATGTTTAAAATATTGAACTTTTAGAATATGGATAAACAGGATAGTATCAAGAACGGATAACTCGGTGTATTATCTGAGGGAGGGACAGTATCAAGGATAGATAACTCGGTGTATTATCTGAGGGGGAGGACAGTATGAAGAACAGATAACTCGGTGTATTATCTGAGGGGGGAGGACAGTATGAAGAACAGATAACTCGGTGTATTATCTGAGGGGGGAATAAGTATCAAGAACAGATAACTCGGTAATTGCTTGTGTTTTAACACCATCACTGAAGATGGTCAGATAAACAATAATACAACCCATAAGGCTACTCTCGGAAGATACACCCCCTACCCTACCCCAAAAGAGCAGAAGTTAAAAAATACAAAAACCTGGGCTGAAATAGGACACGCAAAGGAATAAGAATATAAAGTTAGTCATAGGTATTTTTAATTCGACAAATTTAGTGTCTCAAGCTCTTAGTCCGGCTCTTTGAAGTTGACAACAGGAATGACATTTATAACTCACTTATAGTTAAAAGTGCGCAACATAACCAGCGTCATCGGGTCTCGAAGCTTGGATCATTCGTTCCGATTAATTATAAAGTGGTATAAGTGCCAATTTTTTAAAAAAATAAGTAGTCCTAGAACTTGGTCGTATAAGACGCCTTTAAAACAACATAAACGACATTGTTAGCGCTCTCTAAACCAAGTTACTTTTGAAACGACCCATATCTGCAGAAGTTTTGAGTTGATTATCTAGATTCTTCCTCATCAAGTCTTTCCTAACCACCTTGTTCTGCTTGAGGACGACAAAAAATTGTATTGCTGTTTTAAATCATTGACGAGACGCAAAAGAAGGAGTTTTTGTTGTTTTTTTTACTTTGGAGATCTACTATTTGTGTGTGTGTGTGTCTTGTGATAACCGACCTACACACACACAAAAAAAGTGTAATAACCGTAAAATATTTCGTTTGTACATCTGAGATGCCGCTGCCTCCTAGTGTTTCTAAGATAGAGTTAATTGGGTCCATATCTGTGCTCGGATCTCCATATTTCTAAAGGGCTTCCTCCCGTCTTTCCAGAACTTAATCTGTCAAGTTGAAAGTGACTTTGTTTGAAGACATACTGTTGGATTCGGTGTGACGACAATTTAGGCCTAGAGTCGCTAAAAACGTCGCGTTTCCGGTAACTTAGGTATATAAGTTCACGCCAAATTACGACCGAGGTACGAGAACCTTATACAGTCTAGTTTCGCCAGCACATTGTGAAACGTGCATTTCTGGAGAACCAGATCACCTTTGGCGCAGTATCTAATAGTGCAGAGTCAACCGTAGCTGACATTGAAATGTCACATTTGAAGCTGGAAGAATGATTAAAGACGAGAAAAAGTAAACCCAGCCTGCCCAAACACGACGTGATTAGCCTGGTTTCTCACTTTGCAGTGAACCGAGGGATGTGTGTAGGCGGTGAAACACGGCTCCAAGGAGAGAGATTGGATTAATGTTCTCCTGACATCGAAACCTTAAATACGCGAGGAATTTTGTCTTCGTCTGTACATCTAGCTACATGCCATCTTAAAGACTCTCATTTGATACACGTGAACTAACAGATACTGTTTATAGAGGAACCAATTATCTTCCGGTTTCTTTTCTTACAGAAATTAATGTATTCTATAACTTCACTACTGAACCTTGTTCCCAAGTTGAACAGTATGTTAAAGCTAGACGTTCGGTCATTTTTTTCTCTCTCTCTGAGAGCCAGAGAAGACGGACATTTTTAGCAAGAAGGATTGTTTGTCTTTTAGAGCCACATTGAGCAATTTGCTGTGCCCACTGCAGGAATCGAGCTCTGTATTTTGGCGTTGTAAGTCCGTAGACTTACCGCTGTTCCATCAAGGGAACCAGCAACAAGAAATGACTTATATTTTTATAAAATTGTTTTTACCGATTTATTTATTTACAGAAAATAGTGCAATATGCTTCTGTATAACTTTAACGATATTAACGAGTTCATCTGATGAAACAGTTGTTTTTATTTACAGAAGACAGTGTTCGATATTACTGTATAACGTAAACGATATTAAATATTAGTCATAAAAACCTGATGAACTGTTGAAATTTCTGTCACACCTCATTGGTTGATTGGAGGTTGGTTACCTTTATCTAATTTCTCGATAAAATTTCTTTATAAAAGTAATTTCAATCTAGAAAAAAGCGTGGAAATATAGAACTATTCCATTTATATTATATTAAACAAAACCAGAACCTTTCAGGTGGAAAGTCGTGTCAATTTCAGTGTTTTACTTCAGCTGTTTCAAGACTGTTGTAGATCACGTGACAGAGGTGAAATGGACAGCTTTATAATGATCAGTATATCAGCTTAAAGTGGACCATAGAAAACAGATTAGATGGGGGGGACTTACCAAAGAGATGGCGAATTGTTTCACATGAAATATTATATATATAAATGTATGCCCCACGTGTATGCTGATTTGTTTTGATTAAAGAAAAAAATGACTTGATAAAAAAATGTTGAAACAGGTGGGAAACACACGCTATCGACTTTTTGAGAGCATTATAACAAAAAATACCTGAGTTAATTTGCCTAGATTTTCAATATTATAATTTAGTTGTTTGCTAGAGGGAGCTGCTAATCATGATGATGACGTCAGATCTAGAAAGTTCGTAAAAAAAAAGAGTCCTAGAATCTAGAAACTTCTCGTACTTGTAGACGTGTAAGTTCAGTTTAAATACCAGAACTGCTGGTCGAGGAAATAGTGGCAGTTTGGATATAGAACACACTCAGAGTCCTAGAATCTAGAAACTTCTCGTACTTGTAAGTTCAGTTTAAATACCAGAACTGCTGGTCGAGGAAATAGTGGCAGTTTGGATATAGAACACACTCAGTTCTTATCTAACATTTCATGGTTACTGATGTTTGCTCATCAAAATATCAGCTAAGTTTCAATATTTGGAGAAAATTTCGAGTATGGGGGTCCCTACACGTTTTTGGTTATGTATAAAGTAAAATTTTAGCATTCATCTCTGTTTTTCTGTTTATGCTTTTGTTGTACTGCTAACGGTAAAAACGTTAGAATACATTGGGGATGTAGCATTATTTAAAGAATTAATCAGTTTTATTCCTGAGCCATTTGAAGGTTGAGACGTGTTATATCTATCCGTGAAGTGTGTTGACACGTGTCACATCTATTCGTGAGGTGTGTTGACACGTGTCACATCTATTCGTGAGATGTGTTGACACGTGTCACATCTATTCGTGAGGTGTGTTGAGATGTGTCACATCTATTCGTGAAGTGTGTTGAGATGTGTCACATCTATTCGTGAGATGTGTTGACACTTGTCAAATCTAGACGTGAAGTGTTTTGAGACGTGACACATCTATTCGTGAAGTGTGTGTTGAGACGTGTCACATCTATTCGTGAGGTGTGTTGAGATGTGTCACATCTATTCGTGAGGTGTGTTGAGATGTGTCACATCTATTCGTGAGATGTGTTGACAAGTGTCACATCTATTCGTGAGGTGTGTTGAGATGTGTCACATCTATTCGTGAAGTGTGTTGAGATGTGTCACATCTGTTCGTGAGATGTGTTGACACTTGTCAAATCTAGACGTGAAATGTTTTGAGACGTGACACATCTATTCGTGAAGTGTGTTGAGATGTGTCACATCTATTCGTGAGGTGTGTTGAGAAGTGTCACATCTATTCGTGAAGTGTGTTGAGATGTGTCACATCTATTCGTGAGATGTGTTGACACTTGTCAAATCTAGACGTGATACATCTATTCGTGAAGTGTGTTGAGATGTGTTACATCTATTCGTGAGATGTGTTGACACGTGTCACATCTATTCGTGAGGTGTGTTGAGAAGTGTCACATCTATTCGTGAAGTGTGTTGAGATGTGTCACATCTATTCTCGAGCCACCAGAAAAAAAAAAACAACAAAAAACATGTAACTGTTTTATTTAAAACATTTTCTTTGAAAATGTAAAAAATCATGAATTGTGAAAACTTTCTCCCTTAACCAAAAAATTAACGAATTTTTCCAAAGAAGCGAACAGATAGGTAACTCAAGGTCCACATATGTTTACGGCTAATTTTGAAGCTTCACGTCTTCTATACATGGAATGTAAGTTATGTTGATGACCAAGGATTTGTATCGAAGGTTAAGATAATATTTTGTGTTTATTATTTATTTTATAACAAAAACAAGAGAAAAGGTTAGTAATTCGGGAATATCACGTTGCCTTGATATTGTTAGCTGACGGATATTCTGTATTTGTAGGACTAGTACACAGATATTGGTAGGACAGGCTCAGGGATATTATGTCCTTGTAGGACTGGTACACGGATATCATTTCTTGGTAAGATTGGCTTCACGGATGCTATATCTTGTTGGATTGGCTTCACGGATATTATGTTTTTGTAGGACTAGTACACAGATATTGGTAGGACAGGCTCAGGGATATTATGTCCTTGTAGGACTGGTACACGGATATCATTTCTTGGTAAGATTGGCTTCACGGATGCTATATCTTGTTGGATTGGCTTCACGGATATTATGTTTTTGTAGGACTAGTACACAGATATTGGTAGGACAGGCTCAGGGATATTATGTCCTTGTAGGACTGGTACACGGATATCATTTCTTGGTAAGATTGGCTTCACGGATATTCTGTATTTGTAGGACTAGTACACAGATATTGGTAGGACAGGCTCATGGATACTATGTCCTTGTAGGACTGGTACACGGATATCATTTCTTGGTAAGATTGGCTTCACGGATGCTATATCTTGTTGGATTGGCTTCACGGATATTCTGTATTTGTAGGACTAGTACACAGATATTGGTAGGACAGGCTCAGGGATATTATGTCCTTGTAGGACTGGTACACGGATATCATTTCTTGGTAAGATTGGCTTCACGGATATTATATCTTTGTAGAATTGGTACACTTATGACCAACGTTTCAACACTATTATAAAAGGTAAAAAAACAAACAACGAAAAAGAAACAAACGCACGCTATACATCTTTAAAAAATATTAACATGTATAATTTCGTTAAACAGATTTACATCGATGGTACAAAATAAAACACGAAAGACTCAAGCGAAGTTTTGGAACTTTTACTTTTGATCTTCCTTCTGTGTGTCTCAAAGCAATCCAAAACCCTTTTATTAACACACAGAGTTTTTCAACTTGTATTACAATTTTTGTAAACAATAATCTAGCGGTTGACGAGGCCAAAAAATCAACATCTGAATTCGGTTAGACACATGACAGAATATGTGGAATCAAATTGGCTCATAGTTACCCCTAATGTGTCTGTAAATGGCCGTTACTGAAAACGAAGTATGACAACTCCAATTATCACTACCTATAATGTATTCACTCTTTAATTTTCGATTTGTTTTTCATCCAAATTTTACATTTATTACAGTTTTATCAGCTTTGCCATAAAATTAACTATAATATTACGATGAACCATCACTGTATATATATATATATATGGACTCACTTTAGACTATGATTGATGAGGTTTACAACTATGCGAAGTCAACGTTTTAAGAAAAGTCAAATGACAATTACAGAAATTTTGAATTAATGACGGATATAATCAGAACTGTACTCACTTGATATAAACCACAATAAATACAACACGATTGTCCGAATAACCGGAACATCGAGTATTTTTGTTGACTTACTTAAATAACGTTAAGAAAAGAGTTTGAACTTCGTGATTACGAAGAGAGTTGGCTAATGCAAAATTATGTTAACACATTGGGTTTGGTTTCTTTTCGTTTCCTTTTATATGCAATTATTTTGAGTAATTAGGAAATGTGTATAATTATTATCATTTGATATTATAGAAAGTCGTGGGAAAACAACAATCCAGGGTGTTTTGTCAAGTGCAAAAGGAGAATGCAGAGCCTCGAAGAAAATTATATAAATCTTCAGAATGTCTACTCAGGTCGTGACCTATTAGAGTGCCCTGTCCAGGAGTTCTAGCGTTTATGGTTCGCGACCCGTTGCCGCAAAAACGCGATCTGTTCTCTGACCCGTGGGTGCACCAAAAGACTGAAGATTAAATCCCATTATTCAGTCAGACAAACAAGAGCTGGTAGTGCGTGCTATTGACTAGCTGTATTTCCTCTAATTCATTAGTCAAGAATTAAGAACAGCTATGTGAAAGTTCTCCTTGGTCAGGAAAATTCTTCTTATAAGTTAGTCTGCAGTGCATAGACGTCAGAACTGGGGGGGGGGGGGGGAGGAAGAACTCCAACTCCAATACAGAGGGGCGTGTGCTATTAGCGACAACTGTGAAACAAGCAACAAACCCGTAACGTGAAACAGTGTTACAATAATGCTTTAAAAGTTGAACCAAATTCCGTTCTTACACTTTTCCTTTTACAGCTGGTTTGGAAGACCAATAATGAAAAATGGTTCTATTCTAATACATGTGTAGGCAGTCTCAGCTTCTAGTCTAACCAAAATACAGACAGTCTCAGCTTCTAGTCTAACCAAAATACAGACAGT
>NW_013676627.1:0-3102 GCF_000517525.1 Limulus polyphemus | reverse complement strand
TTCTAATACAGTAGTGTAGGCAGTCTCTAGCTTCTAGTCGTAACCGAAATACAGACAGTCTCAGCTTCTAGTCTAACCAAAATACAGACAGTCTCAGCTTCTAGTCTAACCAAAATACAGACAGTCTCAGCTTCTAGTCTAACCAAAATACAGACAGTCTCGGCTTCTCTTCTAACCAAAATACAGACAGTCTCGGCTTCTATTCTAACCAAAATACAGACAGTCTCAGCTTCTAGTCTAACCAAAATACAGACAGTCTCGGCTTCTAGTCTAACCAAAATACAGACAGTCTCGGCTTCTAGTCTAATCCAAGTGCAGACAGTCTGGGCTTCTAGTCTAATCCAAGTGCAGACAGTCTCGGCTTCTAGTCTAATCCAAGTGTTACGAAGATTACTTCTGATTTAGTGGTGATTATCAATGAAACAGTTTTAATCTGTTTGGTGTTGGTACTATGGTTTATAGTCGAGATGTAGTAAATGTTACTTACTTAAACTTATCCAACTTCGTGAAGAAAGGATTAAAACCGCAAAATTAATAATACTTTTCTGGAGTTGTTACCACATAACACGCTTTCTGTGGTAACCACAGTTTCTTAATTTAGCTAGCCTATAGAACTAATTTTAGCTACATTCTATTTTATACATCTTCTCTGATAGAGACAACGTCAGACTTACATTTATAAAACTGTATTTTATTTCTAATTATTTATTTGCTATCAAGTAATTGCAGAGCACATCTGTGGTCGTGAGTTGTAGTGTTGTTTATCTGCGAGCCGAAATATTTAACACTATGTTACGACAGCGGAAGTAACGTGACGCTGGTAACACGTCATGAGATTCTCGAAGGATCGTGACTTTTTCTGGCAATTCTAGTCTTTTCCAGACGCCCTCTATTTTAGTATATAAGCCCGGCAAAAAATTGCAGATAGATAGGTATAGAGAAAGATAATTGAGTGAAGCGAGCGGCAGTGACGGTAATATAAAGTGTGTGTTTTGTTATCGAGATTGCAAACGTATTGACTGTGGAAATTCTGTGTATTGCAAAGTTGTATCGAGAAAGAATAAACTAGTTTTGATTAAGAAAGGACTTGTATCGCTGAAGTTTCTCGGAAAGAATTTCTACGAGAAATTAACAAACAAGCAGATATGTAACAACTAGTATACCTGTTACTTTCTCTTACAAACGACTCACCCTGACTCATTATGTTGGCAGCTGTAACGACTCTCTCTGACTCATTATCTTGGCAGCTGTAATGTAAAATCGATTTCCCCACAAACAAAATGGAAGTCGGAAAATGTAAAAGAAAAAATTACGTAATTTCGTTAATTGGATCAGTGCAAGTAACGAAAGTTCAAAATATTATTTACTTTTACTTTTAGTAAATGCGTTTTGAATGTGTTCGAAAACGCTCACATGCTAAACACACATTATGTGAGTCTTAAGAAAAAAGATCATCATTAAATTCTCATTTCAGAAAAGCGTTAATATAAAGAAATAAAGTACGGTTTTAAAGAGGAAACTTATGAAGACAGTTAATTACACAGTATACAAGAATATGTTTTGAAATTGTTTAAATCATTAATACTAATTGGCAGAAAGATCACCTCTGTACTAAGCGCCTTTTCGTGTACGTATATAATAATTATTACAGATGTAGAGATATGTTATTGAACGTAAATAATAAAATACAACACTAAAACTGTAAGTGACTGATCAACAGTTATAATTTAAACACGAACCATTAACTGGTCTTTACTAGGCCTAACAGAGTATTATTACTTTCTCATGACAAACACTGAAACATAACAGTTAAGCACTTTTTTGTGTACGTATATAATAATAATTATAGATGCAGAGATATGTTCTTGAACGTAAATAATAAAATACAACACTAAACTGTAAGTGATTGATTAACAGTTACAATTTATAATTGTACACGAACCATTAACTGGTCTTTACTAAGCCTGACTTTACCATTACAAACACTAAAACATAACACTTGAGCACCCTTTTTTGTACGTATATAATAATTATTATAGATGTAGATATATCTTCTTGAACGTAAATAATGAAATAACACTAAACTGTAAGTGATTGATTAACAGTTACAATTTATAATTATACACGAACCATTAACTGGTCTTTACTAGGCCTAACTTTACCATTACAAACACTAAAACATAACACTTAAGCACCCTTTTTTGTACGTATATAATAATTATTATAGATGTAGATATATCTTCTTGAACGTAAATACTAAAGTACAACACTAAACTGTAAGTGACTGATCAACAGTTATAATTTAAACACGAACCATTAACTGGTCTTTACTAGGCCTAACAGAGTATTATCATTTTCTCAATACGAAGACTAAACACATAACCGTGATTAACAAGCAATATTGGGGATGGACTGAGAAAGTGGATTTGTCTTTATACATTTCTAGAGGACGCTGTTGGGAGAAAAACATCTGTTCATAGTGTTTTTTTCTTAAAATCAGAAGAAAGACAAAGTCAGTAATGAAGCCAGTTATTACACATTGAAATAACATTTCTGGAGAAAATAAATTATTGCGAGGACAATAGATTATGGGTAATAAATAAAGTTAGCATTGAATTTCTCCGAAAGCTTTTTCTAAAATAAAAAATTAAATATTACAACAAACTACATTGTCTTGCGTGTACAGAAAAAAAAAATCCTCAATTTTTCTCTGTACATAATTGATAGTATAATTTTAAATGTAATAATATTTGTCTCTTTTAAATTTCAGGAGATTCCAATAATTAGAAAATGGATACAGAACTGTCCATAATTTTGAAGTCTTTTTTTTTCCTATTGGTGAATTAACGAATTTTAATGCAAGAATGCCCCAATCTACATATGGTAGAGCGCTACAATAAGTTCATTATTTTCACCATTTAGCACTAACTGGTAGAGAGTTGAAGAGATGACCAGTGTTCAATGTGTTGTATTTATGAGTCAAGTTTCTGTATTGTGTCAAGTGTAGCAAGGTAGTTTGTTCACGAGTCACATCTTTACACTGTATCAAGTATAATAATGTATTGTTTTAACGAGTCACGTCTCTACACTGTATCAAGTATA
>NW_013676626.1:15701-16941 GCF_000517525.1 Limulus polyphemus | reverse complement strand
AGACTTTGTTGAATTGTAATTTTATGTTTGTAATTCTGTACATTTGATTAAGTTATTGTTAATTGTTATTGGTTTATTGTATGTGGTTATTGTTCAGGAAGAACAATATTAAGGAGGGGCAGTGTTGCGTCAGCGAGGTCACGTGACTAGTGTCACGCCACGTTTCTAGAAATATCTTGTTCCTTCGTGAATGCCCTAGCATTTACTAGATATAGGGTAGTCTGGTATATATAAGATGGTCACAAAGTGACGGAATGTGTGTGTAGGTAGTGAGTAATTGAACTGCAGTCAGAAAGTATTGTTGATGTTAACGTTCGTTGTTATAGCGTTGTTATTGAGGGACTGTTGAAAATAAGTGTATTGGTAAAGTTATATTCGGAAAGAATAAACCAGTTTTATTAAGTAAGGACTTGTGTCGCTAAAGTTTCGTCGGAACGAATTTGCGGAAAATCAATTAACAAACGGAGACGTAACAATATCTAGTGTGGGTCTAGATTTTTTCAAGCCCACCCCCTTGGCTACGGCTCTGTCGATGCGTCAGCGGGGTTCGTTTCCCATGCTGGACAAAATGGAGAGAGCTTCTGTAGCTTTGCAAGACGACAGCTCTATTTGGAAATGGACAATTTATAATTGTTTGTTTGTAGTTAAGCGCAAAGCTACATATTGGACTATCTTTAAAGGTTCGAAGTTGAAATTGTCTATTTTATTGAAAACTTTGAACTATAATATTTTATTAAATCTGATGATGTATGTAAATCCAGGTGTTGTGTCTTATTTTTAGTAAAAGATGGGATGAGTACAAGTTAACGACCTTCTTTCATCCGTTTTACAAGGCTATCATAAATTACATACAAAGACCCGCAATAAAAATTTAAAAATGAACTTAAATATATCTGGCTATTTTAGTTATGAAAAGATAAAATAATGAGTGATATGAAAAGCGATCGATATTTGGAATGTAATAAATGTTACAATAATTAGTAACTAAGTATATACTGATTTAAAACGCGTTGCCGTAAGTATATTACAGATGTTAATATTCATCACAAAATCTCTAATCAGTTACTTATAAACTACAGTACTTATGTTAAAGGAACTTAAAAAGTGTTAAATGTTTTACACATCCATGTGTAGGTAACTTACTCTTATTTTACATTAAAAGTTTAGTGACTTTTATCGTTAGGCAAGAACTTATCACGTATAAATGGCAAATGACATATATCCATCTAAAAGTAATAAA
>NW_013676626.1:13643-15147 GCF_000517525.1 Limulus polyphemus | reverse complement strand
ATATCCCATTGTGTAGCTTTGTGCATAACTACAAACAAAAAGATAGATTAACACACATGGCTGCGTACAGCGTAGTTTCTTTCCATAAAGCGTTGACGTCATAAACGGTTTTGATATACGAACCTTTTCACAAAAATTTACGTTTATTTGTAGATATATGGATACCCAGGATCTCAATAAACAACCTCTAGGAATTTTTTAAAGTTTGCAGCCTTTTAAAAAATTACCTAGTTTGCTTTGAGTATTCTTATTTTTCACGTTTCATAATATGATTCATGATCTAAGTGTTACCTAATAACAGGAAATTTTAATTAGCCGCCTACGCCGTAGAACTAGTATCAAAGTTACAAGCAGCTATATTTTTGTCGTGCTGGTACTTAATATGGGAGATTTAAAAATAACAGGTAGAGATAAATCTAATATAAAATATGTGTTAGTTATTTCTTTTACTTACAATATATTTCATTGATAATATACAAATGTTTTTATGTCCCCAATTAATAATAATATCTGTCATTATCTTAAACTAATCTATAGTTAAAATGTGGATTTGGTATTTCTGGATTATTGGAAGGATTTTGATAAACTATAAAGTGTTACATAAAATACTTGTAAAGAAAATTATTATGATAAATATAGGAGATTAGTTAGTTCAATGGATTAAGGGTTCATTAGAAGAAATGAAGCAAAGGGTTCTAATAAATGAGAGAGCAGTCAGACTAGATAATATTAATAGATTAGATTTAGAGTTGCAAGTAGGATACTTCAGGGCTCAGCAATGAGACTTACTCTTTTTGATATTGTTAAGAGCATGGTCAAGTTTGCTCATGATATCAAATATAGAATGGTGTTGTTGTTTTACAAATGTATTTGGGTCATTTGGTGAATTTTTCAAATAAATGGTATTTTAAATATGTTAAGAGTAGGACTAATATTAAACTAAAATTAACAGAAGGAGATAAAGATGTATCATAATGACTAACTTGGTGGTTTGTAGAGCATTTATATGGCTTGTATAAACATGAAAAAACCTGCTTAGCCAGATATAACTTGACCTACATATATATAATTCAGAACTTGTATGTAAAAAATATGGATGAGAGTAATATATGACAGTTATAGTATGCCATAAGTTGTAACTGTGTTTGTATAAAGCTAAAATTGTAGATCAACTTTCAGATAATTGTAGTTGTAACAGTGAATTAAACAAGTTATCATATATGTTTGTGTATATATATATATATATTACTTTTCACCCAGCTTTAGCAGACACTAACCATACTGGTTTGGATTAATAGAAGGTTTCATTTGATGAATTTGAAGCAGTGCAACAGATAAAAGGACACTTAAATTAATCTATTTGCCACCCAAATTTGTCTGTGTACATCTTATTCTGTAGCTTTTTTTTTTCTTTTTTTTTACAGTAGTAAGGTCTTATGTTGTTGTAAAAAATAACCACAATTTATAGCACAATATGAAGATCACTTTGAAAGATTAATATTGG
>NW_013676626.1:7433-13543 GCF_000517525.1 Limulus polyphemus | reverse complement strand
ATAGATCTCATAACAACTGCTAATGACAAGGCATACATAGATCTCTTAACAACTGCCAATGACAAGGCATACATAGATCTCTTAACAACTGCTAATGACAACGCATACATAGATCTCTTAACAACTGCCAATGACAAGGCATACATAGATCTCTTAACAACTGCTAATGACAAGGCATACATAGATCTATTAACAACTGCTAATGACAAGGCATACATAGATCTATTAACAACTGCTAATGACAAGGCATACATAGATCTATTAACAACTGCTAATGACAAGGCATACATAGATCTCTTTAACAACTGCTAATGACAATGCATACATAGATCTCTTAACAACTGCTAATGACAAGGCATACATAGATCTCTTAACAACTGCCAATGACAAGGCATACATAGATCTCTTAACAACTGCTAATGACAAAAGATTTATGTATGCCTTGTCATTAGCAGTTGTTAATAGATCTATGTATGCCTTGTCATTAGCAGTTGTTAAGAGATCTATGTATGCCAACTGCTAATGACAAGGCAGGCATAGATCTCTTAACAACTGCTAATGACAAGGCAGGCATAGATTTCTTAACAACTGCCAATGACAAGGCATTCATAGATCTCTTAACAACTGCTAATGACAAGACATACATAGATTTCATAACAACTGCTAATGACAAGGTATACATAGATCTCATAACAACTGCTAATGACAAGGCATACATAGATCTCTTAACAACTGCCAATGACAAGGCATACATAGATCTCTTAACAACTGCTAATGACAACGCATACATAGATCTCTTAACAACTGCCAATGACAAGGCATACATAGATCTCTTAACAACTGCTAATGACAAGGCATACATAGATCTCTTAACAACTGCCAATGACAACGCATACATAGATGTCTTAACAACTGCCAATGACAACGCATACATAGATCTATTAACAACTGCCAATGACAAGGCATACATAGATATCTTAACAACTGCTAATGACAAGGCATACATAGATCTATTAACAACTGCTAATGACAAGGCAGGCATAGATCTCTTAACAACTGCCAATGACAACGCATACATAGATGTTGTCATTGGCAGTTGTTAAGAGATCTATGTATGCGTTGTCATTAGCAGTTGTTAAGATAGATTTATGTATGCCTTGTCATTAGCAGTTGTTAATAGATCTATGTATGCCTTGTCATTAGCAGTTGTTAAGAGATCTATGTATGCCATTTGAATATTTTTCCAATAATTAGTTTTTGTTCTTGATTCATGTTTGCCAACATGGGCCATAAAAAGTAAAATTCAAAATTTCAAAACTTTTATGAATTTTGCAGTGATAAATCTAAGTCTCTATTAAAATAAAACTTAAGATTTCTTTAGTTACAGCAGTATATAACAGTGACTCCCATACATATTATAGCATGAAAATTGAGTTAAACAGTTGTGATTAAACAAAAGTAGTGAAAGTAATGGCAAAAAAAATATGAAAAGCCAGAGGAAACTGATATCTAAAAACATTTATTCAAGGAAATGGAAAAATGTTTATGAAATTACATAATAATTTTTTTATCTATCAAAGTTATTCCTGAAATTAATTTTTAGTGGTAGTGTATGATGGCAGTTGCTTATTAGCCTTGTTTTATTGCTTATTAAAATTTATAATAAGTGCACTATTGAAGTAACTGTAATAAGACAGTAAGATTATATATTAGTGAGTACAAAGAAACTTATTTCCATTTTGCTCTGAATAGAATAAGAAACAAGTTTAATTATCTTTATTCATTAAAATTGATTTTGCTTGTTGTGTTTTATTTATTTTCAGACCAGAAATCTCTTAAGTCTATTAAAAGTATTTTAGCCAGTGGAACTGATCTTTGCAAACTTGGACCAAAAGGAAAACTATATTGCCGACATTATTATATTGATGTACAGAATTTGATGTTGAAATATCGAGGCTCAAAAAAAAAGTTCGATGTCAGCAACCGAAGTTTTGTAAGTCGTATTTTTATTATTTCTTGGGTATACTGGTTTATACACACCTCATGTGCTCGCACTTATGTACATGAATACACTGTATTAGTAACTTCCATAGATAAAGAAACTTAACAGAGGAATTGCAATTAAAATAAAATGTACCAAATGTTATACTTATAGTTGGGTGGATATGGTATATATCAAAATGTCCACTTCTGAAATCTGTCATGAAAGTTTGCTTGAGGGGGATTTCAGACAAGCTGATTTCAAAAATAATCAGACAATTTTTTCCATATCAAAATAACATCTCAACATACATGTGCCTCAATTTTGAGTAATGCTGATGATCCACTGAAACGTCCAAGGGTCTACGGAAGGTGGCCTATTTATTGCACATTCAGAAAATGTAATTCTGACTTCTTTATCCTTGCATCACTATCAAACGGAACATCTTCGGAAATGCTCTCTAGAAATGCACTGCATGCACAAACCTGTAAGATGTACAGAGCTGCTAAAGTGACATTCTGATCCCACTGTGCTTTTGGCTTTTGTGAAAGCTTTTAAAGATCATCAGCTTGACCTTCTCTAGTGATGTTTACTAACAACTTTCAGCATTGCCATCTCTGTGTGCAATCTTCCCATCAGAACAACATATTTGCCTTACTTTGTATATACCACACCATACCCACAGAATCTTTATCTTTTGGTCAATGCCATAAAGAAAGGATAGACAACAGTTAATAAAGGAATCTATATATGGTTGAAATATTCTGTAGCTTGTTGAATAAGGTTCATCCCAGGCTTCACCATGGCCCCTGAATGAGCTCTATCTGAAAAGAGAGTTATTAGGTACGGGATTGGTCAAGACTGGCGTGGTTAACAGACCAGGATGTATATAATCATCTTTATTCAAGCTGTCCTCTTGCTTGAGCTGATACACACAAATTGTAGTTAAGTACATAATACCATGTAAAATATTCTAAAAGTTTAAATCCACCGTTATGAAACAACAGTAAACTTGTGTGGTTACAAGTTTCAACATTTTCACATGTTCTCGTCAGTCTGTTGATGTTGGGGTTGTGTAATAACGGATCTAAGCTTTAAGATATGCACAGATGTGCCATGTGTTTTGTTTGATCAAAGTTCACCAAATTAGTCGGGAATGACAGGGATTTCAGAGGGAGGTAGTTGTAAGTTGTCCTTGGGAAGTACAGCAGGTGCAACATGGCTGTAATTATCTGGTTGTGATCAGATAGTTTTGGATCTAAGTGTTTCATCTGAAAGGTGTGCCCAAACATGAGATTTGGAAACGCCATTATTAATATCAGTTACATACTAAGTTAGGGATTAAGCTGTCCCATGAAAGGTGATTTTCTTTGCATGGTAGGACACGCAACGCTGTATTTTTCAAACTGATAGATGATATGATGGGTTTTCATTGGTAGATTTCTATTATAAGACATTGAAAGTCCCTTTTCAAACATAGTATGCACATAAACTTTATTTCGTTGTTGTTTCTTTTGTTGTGAACCAAAAAAGAAAAGCAGCAAAATTTCCCCCTCTGAGCTATGTTCTATATTTGAGCTTACATTTGAATTATATTCAAAAATTTGAAGACATTGGAGTCAAGGACAAACATGAAGCTTTTTCAACAACTTTGACCTTAGACAGGAGCTTAATTCGAAACAATATGTGAGAAATTTACAGCTGTGATCTTGAAAACAGAAAACAAAAAAAAAAGGTGAAGAACATGCAAAAAAGTTTTCATCTGTGTATATTAGCTAACAGGGCTTTGCTCATTGAACGTGGAAAAAAAAGGAAATATAAGATCTTTTAACATGAACTTGATTAGGATCATATTACCCTGTATATCATAATTAACTCTGTGACAACTCTAAACTCCTTTCTTTTCATATCATTGAAGTTTTACTGAATAATATTCAAAATTTAATTAAACAACTTTACTATCAGTGTTGACTCTCATTCAAAATTTTAATGAACTACTTTTTATGAATTTATGTCAATAAGTTTGGTATCAAATTGTAGATTATAATTCATAATTTAGTATTATACATTATTTAATTTCTTAATGTAAAAGTAAATATTAAAAAAATACACCTAAACATCGATGTTTGTGTGTCACGTGGTATGTGGAATGCAGCACTGGTTCAGAGTAGATGTTTGTGATGTCCAAGTACAAAGTCTATATGTTCTTATAAATTAAGACCTCAAATTACTGATATTGACAAGCTAGAATATAAAATAAGAACCACCTCTCTTTTCAATTTGCTGAAATATCACTTATGTACTGAACCACACACAGTGGCCCCGCCCACCTCTTTCCATTTTTGGAAACACTTCATTATTTCTGTCTATGACGTGAGTAACCAATCAAAAGCTCAGAATGTCCTCCTAGTGGCTTTCTCAGCCATTTTGAAGTATTATGATGTCAACTCATTCTTTCAATACAAGTCTTCAAGCTGGTAAGTTGAGTCTTTAGTCTGCTTGAAAACAAAGACTCAAAGTTTAAAATCAAAGACTTTTAACCTTTGTCTTGTACATGATTAACTAGAAATCCCAGCTTAGTAACAACACATAGTTTTAATCATTACAGGTAGCAAACTAAACTAACATAAATTTTTAAAAGCAATACACAGTAATTAAAATAGAACAAAGAGAAAGCTAGAGAAGTGAAATTTAAACAAATCACTAACAGTAATGCCTATGCACACTCAAACTTATAAACCCTTAGATTGTTATACAATTAAGATTTCATTATATTATCGCAAATGTTTGCCTAGCCCAACTAGTAATGAGTTCATCCTAAATCATGTGCTTGTGACTCTATTAGTGCTCTATCATATAGGGTATTTTAGCTCATTTGGGCTTTGTTCATTAGCAGTTGTTAAGTTGAACCTGCCTATATGGACTTTGATGAAAAAGAGAATTATTTAAAGCTCTGGATACAACTGTGATAACCAATGGTGTAATGAATCTTGTACGTACATTTGACTTGTTTTGATATATTATTTTTAAACAAGTGGATTGTGTGCTGTCCGTTTATTGTTGAAATTTTCCACCAACAAGTCACAGACATCTACTGTAAAGAATCCTGCCCACACATACTTAAAAACTTGACACACATTTCGCCCTTCACCCTTTTACATAAGGTTAATATACATTCTATACAAGCTAGACTCTTCTGAGCTGTGCAGAAATGAAAATTTTAATATTTTTTTTCTTATGAATTGGTGAACTAAATAATTGTTACAATATGAAAATATATTGATTCTAAAATATTTTTTGAGTTAGAAACTGTTGAAATACGGTTATAACTAATTTTCCAGAAATTTTATATGCTGGTGTTCTTTTGACACCTGGATAGGCTTAAAGGAAAATGTGAAATTTGGAAGTATCTTGGCAGGATTGTAGCTCAAAGCTTAGGGTATATAAATGGTTACTTTAGAACACCCTTTGACAATACAAATTATTCTCCTCTACTCTGTTGTTACAATACAAATCTGTGAAACTAACTTTAGAAATTGCCCATTACCAGCTAATTCACATGCAGTCTAACTTTACTTTCACTAACTTAACATCATTGCAATAACTTTGTTATATATATATATAAATATACATTGCCAGACTGAGGCCTAGAACTTTCCACAGACTACAAAATACTCACTTAAAGCAACAAGAAAAATTCAGAAGGTTCGAGTAGCATAACGTCAATTCACAACTGAACTACACAACAAATGATTCATAAATAGTTATGTAAGCAACTTGCTCTAATTATCACTTCTGAAATAACCTACTTTAACACTCACACAACATAAACTAAATAATACCCTTGTATTAAATATAAAATGAGCTGTCATGTATATCTAACATTGTGCATTCTACAACCTTGTACAAAGTATTGTTACGTCTCCGTTTGTTAATTAATTTCCCGTAAATTCGTTCCGATGAAACTTTAGTGACACAAGTCCTTACTTAATAAAACTGGTTTATTCTTTCCGAATATAACTTTATGATACACTCAACTTCAACAATCGCGCTAAAACAAAAGCTATAACAACGAACGTGCTCAACTTCAACAATACTTTTTGACTGCAGTTCAATTACTCACTGTCTA
>NW_013676626.1:4870-6433 GCF_000517525.1 Limulus polyphemus | reverse complement strand
CATTAGCAGTTGTTAATAGATCTATGTATGCCTTGTCATTAGCAGTTGTTAATAGATCTATGTATGCCTTGTCATTAGCAGTTGTTAAGAGATCTATGTATGCCTTGTCATTAGCAGTTGTTAATAGCTCTATGTATGCCTGGTCATTAGCAGTTGTTAAGAGATCTATGTATGCCTTGTCATTAGCAGTTATTAAGAGATCTATGTATGCCTTGTCATTGGTAGTTGTTAAAAGATCTATGCATGACTTGTCATTGGCAGTTGTTAAGACATCTATGTATGCCTTGTCATTAGCAGTTGTTAAGAGATCTATGTATGCCTTGTCATTGGCAGTTAAGAGATCGATGTATACCTTGTCATTAGCAGTTGTTAAGAGATCTATGTATGCCTGGTTATTGGCAGTTGTTAAGAGATCTATGTATGCCTTGTCATTAGCAGTTGTTAAGAGATCTATGTATGCCTTGTCATTGGCAGTTGTTAAGAGATCTATGTATGCCTTGTCATTGGCAGTTGTTAAGAGATCTATGTATGCCTTGTCATTAGCAGTTGTTATTAGCCTTGTCATATTTTGAAACTTGTTAATACTACTATGTCTCTCTTGAAGGAATTCAGTAGGAAAAGACCACACATCTTTCAGTATGATAAAACACCAAGTGTTTTAGACAAGAACTACAATCTAAATTCAACTAAACCACCGTAAAACATTTGGGATTGCTGCTGTAGAACTAGAAAGACCAACTTTGAAATCTCAATTCCGCAGGTGTTCCTTTGAAAGAGGAATGGTAATCTATTTCACAGATGTATGAATGGTTGGTGGCAAGTAATGAGAACTGTGTTAGACTTGTTTTTTAACCTACAGATGTATAACATGGGTCACAAATGACTCATCCCTTCCATTATTGGCTTAGAGCTGATGATAAAATTTTTTTGTTAGACAATACTTTGTCAATTCTTCACTTGAAAATTTTCTTTGAATGTAACATGGTTATATAATCAAAACATGTAAAAACTTGAACACTGTAGAGAGAGAATTTGAAAAGTAAATGCATGAGATGCATATTATGAACTAGTATATGAACTGGTACATCCTTGGTACATCCAAGGAAGGGGGAGAAAACACAACTGGACATTAAAGACCCATTATTTATGCCCTGCAAAGACGTGGAATACAGAAACAGTATTAAGAATGCACTGAATTTATGCCAATATTAGACCCGTACAGGTTACTAATATATCTTTTCTTAACATAAACAACATTATTTCAGTGTTATTATTATTAGAACCCATATAACTCTTTTTCTTCCATTTAATGTGTGTTAGGTCTTATAAATTTTACTTCCTTTTTTTCTAGTATACACATGTACATTTAGTAGGATAATAGACTCTTTTGACTTCAAACAAACACATTTTCTTGGTGTATAACATACTCTTTTTCTTCCATTTAATGTGTGTTAGGTCTTATAAATTTTACTTCCTTTTTTTCTAGTATACACATGTACATTTAGTAGGATAATAGACTCTTTTGACTTCAAACAAACACATTTTCTTGGTGTATAACATACT
>NW_013676626.1:0-4238 GCF_000517525.1 Limulus polyphemus | reverse complement strand
CTGTTGTAGTAAAGTTTTTCTTCATTACCCATTCAAGCCGTCTCCAGCCATTATGAGAGAATATATGTTACACTCAATCTATATAATTGTAGACTGCTTTAGAATCTCAGAAATGTGAGATGTATTACAGAGAGCTACAGCTTATAAGAGTAACAATAATAATGAACACAGATCATGAAATATGATAAAATGTTAAACTAAAAAATTAATAAAACTGAATATAGGAGAAATGTAAAAATATCTGTAAATTTTTTACGAGTATTTAACTTCTGATGGATACTTATTAAAGGTAATATAAAATCAATGTTGGCTAGTGTCACATGATCTTCACACAATACGCACCTTATATAATAAATTGTTTATCTAGAAATTAAAGAGGGTTATCTAAGATTCTTGGTTGTGCATTAAGTGTTATCTGTGTTAGTAAAAACACCTACTTCCTTACAGTGGACATTTGTGATATTGAAGCTGTATGTAAAGGGTGGAAAACTGATGCTCCTAAAATCTCAGGAAAAAGATCAGCTAACGAGGATTTATTTTTTTATGTTGTTGTGGAATATAATGAAATTATATACTTCATGGCACACAGTATGGAAGTACGAGACACGTGGGTGCGAGGATTGACTCATCTAGTTGCTATGTGTAAAAACATGCATAAGGAGTGGGAGTACGATAGGTAAAGTTTATGTATTTAAACATCGTTTAAAGTACACTGATTATGTATTTAATTGTATATTAGCAAACTATATTAGCTTAAAACATTAAGTTCATGTATTCTAATTGTTACAGGTTTGTGTTTGTATCTAAAAAGTACGTACAACCACGTCATTAGAATGTTATGCAATGTTTTTCTTTCTACATGAATTTTTATAACACCGAAATGTAAGGTAATACCAGAAGTTGTCAGCAACAGAAACAAAACATTGTGTATGTCTTTAGTTGTTAATGAATGTTTTATAAACAATTTTATACTAAAGAAACATTTTAAGAAAGTTTTAAAATGGTATTTATTTTGTATAAGTAACTTTTCCCGTTAGATAAACATTAAAGAAAGAATTACTGAAATTAAAAAAGTAATAAAAACTTAATTTTCTGAAACACAACATTATTTTTTACTAAATCAAAGATTGTTTATCTTAGACATTTTATTTCATTCACACACCTATGGTGATTTTTTTCTAAACCATTTTTTGTTGTCCTAAATTTTGTAATGTGTTATATCTTTGAAAGACATCCCCTTTAATGCAGTAGAATGAAAATACGTTTGGCATCACATTACTTTTAATGTACTGTATCGTCTAGTCGATTAATATTTCTTTACAAAAGACAACACAATCTGATTGAATTTGTGCTATGAATAAACGATATTAATTTAATTTGAAAGCAAATGAATAGTAAAACCCAAAAGTGAATCTATTTAGTTTGAAAATATTCAGTTGACTTCAGGCATTAACTAGAGTACAATGAGTACGAGATTACTGCCAATACAACACATTACTTTTAGGTTCATAAATATTCAATTAGTTTAATTGTTATTTAGTACATTTACATTTTCTTTTTATGTGACAAGGCTTGTTCTTTAATAGCAACTGAATTAACATTTGGATTGAATTTATATTTTATCTGAAAAATAATAAATTCATCACTGAGTTCCTAGTGATCAACAACCAGAAACCAATACTGAACTGTAAATAATAAATTATTCACTGTGTTCCTAGTGATCAACAACCAGAAACCAATACTGAGCTGTAAATAATAAATTATTCACTGTGTTCCTAGTGATCAACAACCAAAAACCAGTACTGAGCTGTAAATAATAAATTATTCACTGTGTTCCTAGTGATCAACAACCAAAAACCAATACTGAACTGTAAATAATAGATTATTCACTGTGTTCCTAGTGATCAACAACCAGAAACCAATACTGAACTGTAAATAATAAATTATTACTGTGTTCCTAGTGATCAACAACCAGAAACCAGTACTGAGCTGTAAATAATAAATTATTCACTGTGTTCCTAGTGATCATCAACCAGAAACCAATACTGAACTGTAAATAATAAATTATTTACTGTGTTCCTCGTGATCAACAACCAGAAACCAGTACTGAACTGTAAATAATAAATTATTCACTGTGTTCCTAGTGATCAACAACCAGATACCAATACTGAACTGTAAATAATAGATTATTCACTGTGTTCCTAGTGATCAACAACCAGAAACCAGTACTGAACTGTAAATAATAAATTATTCACTGTGTTCCTAGTGACCAACAACCAGAAACCAATACTGAACTGTAAATAATAGATTATTCACTGTGTTCCTAGTGATCAACAACCAGAAACCAGTACTGAACTGTAAATAATAAATTATTCACTGTGTTCCTAGTGATCAACAACCAGAAACCAGTACTGAACTGTAAATAATAAATTATTAACTGTGTTCCTAGTGATCAACAACCAGAAACCAATACTGAACTGTAAATAATAAATTATTCACTGTGTTCTTAATGATCAACAACCAGAAACCAGTACTGAACTGTAAATAATAAATTATTAACTGTGTTCCTAGTGATCAACAACCAGAAACCAGTACTGAGCTAGTAAATAATAAATTATTAACTGTGTTCCTAGTGATCAACAACAAGATACCAATAGTGAACTGTAAATAATAAATTATTCACTGAGTTTCTAGTGATCAACAACCAGAAACCAATACTGAACTGTAAATAATAGCTTATTTACTGTGTTCTTAGTGATCAACAACCAGAAACCAGTACTGAACTATAAATAATAAATTATTCGCTGTGTTCCTAATGATCAATGTTTTTGTTTTTTTTAAGATAAATTACTTTAAGTATTTGACTGTAAAATTCCAAATTTTGATACTTTATGCTTCCTGAAAGTTTCAGTTAATTGATCTATTGTTCCATTGGAATCTTTGCCAAAAAGTAAGTTAGAAATGATGCTGCTAAAACATAACATTATTGGTTGTGGATAAATCTTGTTTTTTGTAGTTTAGTGTGAGTTAAGAGAAAAGACAGTTGTCAGTTTTGATTTATTATGCATGGTTATTGTTATGGCAAGTGGTTACAAATGGTTAAAATAGTTATATAAATATTTTCTGAGAAATTATATTACTTAGACATGAAAAAACAAATGGCATCCAGAATTTATTTTTGTGATTTGCTAATAATAAGGCCCTTTGTTGATTGATTTAGATGGCTCAAGGATCAATTTCGAAAAGCTGATGTGAACGGCAATGGAAGCCTAAACTTTGCCGAATGTACCTCTTTGCTCAAGCAGCTCAATATCTGCATGGATAAAAAGCATGTCAAAGCACTGTTTGATGTATGTTTTTACTTTGGTCATTGATGTATGCTTAAGTTATGTAAATGCAATATAGTTGATTTGTCTGTCTTTTTTGGCACTCTCTTATCAAATTAAGTTTGTTCTTGACTTTATGATTTTATATTAACCATGGGTAGTTTCCTGTAAAGCATGTTTACGTAGCTGTAGATAGAGCATATTAAAGAAAACAGCACTGAGGTTGAGTCAGTTTGGGTTAGTGTTAGTGGATATAAAGGGATTTATTATAGACCACCAGGTCATAATGTATAAGTTAATGAGAAACTGTATAATGAGATCAGAATGTTATTATTATGTAAAGATGTTATTATTATGGGGATTTTAATATCAGGGGTATTAGGAAAATTACTAGTCTGACAGTAAGGGGAATAGGTTTTTTGGAAAATTTTCAGGATACTTTTATACACCAACTGGTGATGGAACTTACAAGAGAGGAAGCTATATTAGATTTAATATTAACATCTTAGGTAAATATGATACAGTTGTGGTGGTGAGTATTTAAGTACAAGTGACCGAAGAGAGGAAGCTATATTAGATTTAATATTAGCATGTTATGTAAATATGATAGAGTTGTGGTGGTGAGTATTTAAGTACAAGTGACCGAAGAGAGGAAGCTATATTAGATTTAATATTAACATCGTATGTAAATATGATAGAGTTGTGGTGGTGAGTATTTAAGTACAAGTGACCGAAGAGAGGAAGCTATATTAGATTTAATATTAACATCTTATGTAAATATGATAGAGTTGTGGTGGTGAGTATTTAAGTACAAGTGACCGAAGAGAGGAAGCTATATTAGATTTAATATTAACATCATATGTAAATATGATATAGTTGTGGTGGTGAGTATTTAAGTACAAGTGACCGAAG
>NW_013676625.1:16408-18004 GCF_000517525.1 Limulus polyphemus | reverse complement strand
TTCATAAAGTTGTAATAACAACTGGTTTATTGCACCACCTTAATTTTCATAAAGTTGTAATAACAACTGGTTTGTTGTACCACCTTGATTGTTATAATAATGCAATAACATCTGGTTTGTTGCAACACCTTGATTGTTATAAAGATGTAATTAGAAGTGATTTTTTGCACCATAATTTACCTAAAGACCTAATAACAAATTATTTTCTGCACTTCCGTGATTGTCATAGAAAAATAATACCATCTGACTTGCTGTATAACCTTGACGTCTCGAGTGTGATGAATCTTTAAGGAACTATTCTATATGTTATGTTAATGATTGATTTGGAAGATCCAATACTTTGGAAATGTCTTGTTTACTCAGAAATAAATAACGTAACTTCTCGTGAGTTGTGTCGTTGTTTGAATCAATATTATCCTACCAAAGAGATAACGAAAATATGGTTCACTAACTTATCGAACTATTATGTTAAAGATAAGGAATATTTCAAATAAACTAACCCATAAGTTGACTGTATTAAATGAAAATGAATATTTACAGTAAACCAATACACAATTGGTTTGATATATTAAATACAAGGAACATTTAAATTAACTAAGCTCTTACCTGACAAATACATTAAATATAATGACTATTTACAGTCAACCATCATCAGTGTTTCATTCTTTATATCTGATCTGATCATTTCATTTTACTAACGTTTCCACGAAGAGAAATTTCAAAGTTTAATTCTGTGTTCTCAGATAGAGATTAAATGAATGCTCAGACACTGTGTACTTATTACGTAGTTGTTTTTATAACACTCTGTGTATTTATTGCATAGTTGTTTTTATAACACCCTGTGTATTTATTGCATAGTTGTCCATAACTCCACGTGTATCTATTACATTATTATCAAAAGCACCCTCTATATTTCTACATAGTTGTCCATAACACCCTGTGTATTTATTACATAGTCGTCCATAACACCCTCTATATTTATACATAGTTGTCCATAACATCCTGTGTATTTATTACATAGTTGTCCATAACACCCTCTATATTTCTACATAGTTGTCCATAACATCCTGTATATTTATTACATAGTTGTCCATAACACCCTCTATATTTCTACATAGTTGTCCATAACACCCTCTATATTTCTACATAGTCGTCCATAACACCCTCTATATTTCTACACAGTTGTCCATAACATCCTGTGTATTTATTACATAGTTGTCCATAACACCCTCTATATTTCTACATAGTTGTCCATAACATCCTGTGTATTTATTACATAGTTGTCCATAACATCCTGTGTATTTATTACATAGTTGTCCATAACACCCTCTATATTTCTACATAGTTGTTCATAACAACCTATATATTTCTACATAGTTGTCCATAACACCCTCTATATTTCTACATAGTTGTCCATAATATCCTGTGTATTTCTACATAGTTGTCCATAACACCCTCTATATTTCTACATAGTTGTCCATAACATCCTGTGTATTTATTACATAGTTGTCCATAACACCCTGTGTATTTATTACATAGTTGTCCATAACACCCTGTGTATTTATTACATAGTTGTCCATAACGCCCTCTATATTT
>NW_013676625.1:12914-15767 GCF_000517525.1 Limulus polyphemus | reverse complement strand
TCTCTTTATTTCTACATAGTCGTCCATAACACCCTCTATATTTCTACATAGTTGTCCATAACATCCTGTGTATTTATTACATAGTTGTCCATAACACCTCTATATTTCTACATAGTTGTACATAACACCCCCTATATTTCTACATAGTTGTCCATAACATCCTGTGTATTTATTACATAGTTGTACATAACACCCTCTATATTTCTACATAGTTGTCCATAACATCCTGTGTATTTATTACATAGTTGTTCATAACAACCTCTATACTTCTACATAGTTGTCTATAACTTGTCCATAACACTCTCTTTATTTCTACATAGTCGTCCATAACACCCTCTATATTTCTACATAGTTGTCCATAACATCCTGTGTATTTATTACATAGTTGTTCATAACAACCTCTATACTTCTACATAGTTGTCTATAACGTTCTGTGTATTTATTACATAGTTGTCCTTTAAAACAAAAGGAAAGCCATTCTGTACAACTTTGAAATAATATTTTCGATATTTATATCTTCTTTGTTCTTCACTCCCTCAGAACATGGTATTCTTTATTCCATACACTCTGGTAGTATTGGCTCCACTTCCAAAGTACCTTCCACTGGTGCGGCATCTATTGACCTCCAACATTTTAAGCATCCTATTACTTAGATAATTATGATAATTAAACTATTTCGTTTCCACTCAGTAGATATGTAGTTTTTCATGTTCTTCTATATTGTCAACGATATTTTCAATTTTAATAAAAATAATTTGTCGTAACTGATTCATGGGGTGGAAAACGAAGTTTTATAAAAAAAAATATTAAACACACAGTAATACCAAAAAACAACTTTAATATTGACGTTAATATCTCCAAAAAAAGTTAGTTCATAATATTAAAACTACAAAAAATAACAACATTACCTTTGAGCATATTCAATCGGAAGTTTAGAAAGAACAGATTTTAACAGTAACAATATAATGGAATAATACTTTTGTTTTGAATGTACTTGTGATTAAGTATATTTTATTACAATTTACAGTTTTTACAGTTAATAAGGTTTGTTTTTAGAACAGGTACGTCGCTTTGATCACTGGTGCGATCATTCTCAAGTACACAAATTTTAATGTTAAAAACCGTTTTAGTATTTAAATCAACATAGTAAAAGAACAGCCAATTCAATTCGCGTATGAGACTGAAGAAAATATTAGCTTACATTTTCTAGACGTACTAGTAAAAAAAAAAATAGATGGTAACTTGAAAAGATCATAATAAAGAAATTCAGAATTCCGAAAAATGTTTAATCTCGAAATCTCAGTTCAAAGGAGGTCCAGTTCAATCTACACTTTGGTCAACATTTGTTATTGGGTTATACTAGTTTCGGAGAATCCCACTTATAATCTGTAACCCTAAACACAAGCTAATCAAAGAGAGATAAGATGGACCTATATCATAGTGAAAGGTATCAAACATACTGTTGGTGGGAAAGTGCTTTGTATTCATTGTGAGAAAAACCTATACACTAGATAGGTGAAGAGTGAGAGATAAAAGTCATTGGCCACTATTCAGTTCTTCACTGGTGTGGAGTGGAATCATCCGAAACTAGTATAACTCAATAACACACGTTGATCAAAGCGTAGATTGAACTGGACCTGCTTGAACTTAAACTTCGAGATTAAATAATTTTCAGAATACTAAGTTTATTTATCACATCTGCTATTGTGTGGCAATATAATGTAAAGAAATAAATAGTAGCGAGTGACACTTTTTTTTCACTTAACCTATCCAGGGTACAGGTTTTCTCATAGTGACTACAAAGCACGTTCACACCAACAGTATATTTGGAAACATCAACTTATAGAAAACATTTTGATGTTCTTATGTCACCATACTGGGAATAATGTCATATAAAAACGCAAAAATATCTCTGCATTTTATACGTATTATTATAGAGCTTTAAAAATATGCTCAAGACTAGAAGATTTGAGTAATGAATTATAATTAATTAAATACGTAGCTGTTGAAAGAGGATTTGAACCAACTGTAGTCGAGAGAGCCTTTAAGAAATTTAACAAAGGTTTAATGTTAGTTAAAAATATTACGTTGAGATCTATTTATGTAAAAACAAAGAAACTTTAAGTTTACCTTATATTCCAGAATTAACATATCAATTACTTAAAGCTTTTAAGAAACAACTAAACTTTTATTCCACCTTTAAACCTATAAGATCAAAGAAATGTTGGGGAATACTAAGGAAATAATAAAATTAGAAAATAAAACTGGATTTACAAAATAGAATGTAAGAGTATTTATATTGGACAAACTAAAAGGAATTAAATAAACAAATTACAAGGACATAAAGGTTATATTATAAACAAAATAGAAAACTCTATTATTGCAGAACATGTAAAAACAACATAACATAAAATCTTAATGGAAAAAACTACAATTTTAACTCAAAACCGTATTATTACAGCATTAAATGTCCGAAAATCACTAGAAATGATAAAATATAAAAAGAAGTATTAAACAGAGATGAAGGACCATCAAGTTAAAGTATTGATATTTGGCGGGATGTAATATAAAGGTTGTCTAAATAATTATATAAATACAAAAGCAATATAATATCACAAAGTAGGAAAAATATTTATAAATCATTATGTCTTGCAGATAACTCCTGAAGACGACGTCGAAACAGTGTACATGTGCAATATAGATATAAATAACACTAGATTGGCCAGCCACTACGCTTTATCATTGAGGATCATGTACGCATGTGGCATACACTGAGTGATAACAAGTAAATAGACATCTAATTTTTCGTCATTTAACTGATTTATGCTAACTAATTTGTGTTCACAGAGCACT
>NW_013676625.1:10031-11992 GCF_000517525.1 Limulus polyphemus | reverse complement strand
AAACACCCAAAAGTGGCAGGAAGAAAAGGGTATCCAGAAGTTGCCCTGGCCGAGCCAATCTCCTCACATGAACCCCATCAAAAACCTTTGGGCCATACTCGACCAGCAAGTCAAGAAACAACCAAAAAACCAACTTCGAAGAGCGAGCTATTCCAAGTTTTGAAGCAAGAGTGGGCGAAAATCCCACAATCTAAAATTGACGTAGAAATTCTCACGATGCCCCAAAGGATCAACGAACTCCACGAAGCGAAAGAAAGATCTACTAGATATTGATTAAATTATAAATATATCAATTCATGTGAATATGACTGAAAAATTTCATTTTTTCTGAAAATGTAGTGTTTATTTACTTGTAACCACGCTGTGTAGCTTTGAGTTCAATTTCGAACTGGCAGACAATGTAAAATAGTTGAGAGTAACAGTCGTCTGTCTTAATCACGACTCGAAAGAACGAAGGGAACACAGTGCCATGCCATTAATTGTTACATATACTGTAATTAAGTGTCGAAGACGGAGGGCGTTACACAAAGTACATAAGGAAGTTAAACTTTTCTGTATAATATTGTTACATCTCTGGTCGTCAGTTAATTTTCGTAAAAATTCTTTCCGAAGAAACTTTAGCGATGCAAGTCATTTCTTAAATAAAACTGGTTTATTCTTTCTGAATACAACTTTGCAATACACTTAATTTTCACAGTCACGCTATAACAAACGCTATAAGTCACAACGAACGTCTCACGTGCTCGGCTCAACAATACGTCTCTCTGTGTCTGCAGTTCAATTACATTACATTGTTGCCGTCAGTTCTTACCAGTTTATATATACAAGACTACCGCATATCTAGTAGGCTCTCGAAATTTCAGGAAGGGACAGGATCATTCTAGAAGTTCATGACGTGTTACTAGCGTCTCGTGACTTCTGCTGTCGTAACACTGCCCCTTCCTTGGTAATGTTCATCCCGAACAGTAGCCACTTACATTAAACCAATAAACAATTAACAATAACTTAATTAAATGTACAGAATTTACAAACACAAAAATAAAATCCAACAAAGTCTCTTAATTTTACGGGACGTATCTTCTTCTGTACAGGTCTCTGTCTCGTTGGCTTCTGCTTCAAGTGGGGTTCATCTGCTTCATCAGGAAACGTCCTATCATTGGTAACAGTCATATCAGTGGTAGTAACTTCATCAAGGGCTTCACTGTTTCTCTTCTCAAAACTGAGTAAAGTTTCTTTTTCGACAGTGGCTTTTTTAGGTGACACGTCTTCAGCAGCGTAATTTGTTCTATTGTTCACTTCATCCCAACTGAAATGTCCTGGACTGTGATAACGCCAAAGTCTGTTGGCATGCACCACTTTCGGCTTACCTCGCCGACCACATTTTATCCGGAAAGTCACGTCTGAGAGACGATCCACTATATTATATGGGCCTTCTCATGGAGAAGACAACTTAGGAGACTTCCCTTTGGTCTTCCTGGGATTATACAACCACACCTTGTCTCCTGGTACAAAACTAACTACAGTAGATCTCTTATTATAAGATAACTTCAGCAGACGTTTTCAAGTTTGAACGTACTTAATGTTGAACATCATCCACCCTTTTCGATAACACTTTCACAAACTCTGACACATTCTCAGGCAACTCTTCATAAGGTAGGCGTCCCATTAACAGATCCACTGGCAACCGAAGTTCCCGACCAAACATCAACTTTGCTGAAGTGTATCCAGTGGTTTCATGCTCTGCTGTCCTATAGGCCATCAACAGTCGAGGGAGAAAGACATCCCAGTCATCTTTACGGCCATTACAAAACTTTGCCAATTCCTGTCCCAATGTCCACTTGTACTTTTCTACCATCCCATCAGACTGTGGGTGCAGTGGCGTTGTCCTGGTCTTTCAGATGCCAAACAACTTGCATCATTCTTAGAACACAGCTGATTCAAAGTTACGGCCTTGATCTGGA